>NW_026887614.1:0-86696 GCF_032173495.1 Musca vetustissima
TTTATATAAAGTCCCGGTCAATTTTACGTATGACCATAAGGTGGAAACCTTATGGTTGAAATCCTCTTAAAAGATTCCGTTTTGTACTATTTAAGGATTTTTTAACTGTTTAAGAAATATAAATCTGTATTGAGGATGATAGGATAATATTTGGTTTTCATATTCTACACAACTATGTTGTCAGGGTATTATAGCAGCTCAAAGAGTTTGTAAATCCGAAATATGGGTCCTAGACCCAACTTTAAGTATATCGATCGTCATATCTCAACTAGCTGAGTCGATCTAGACATGTGTATCCGTCCGTCTGTCCTTAGTAATTTGTAAACACGATACAAGCCTTAGTTATGAACCAATCGCCACGAAATTTTATACGTACCGCGGGTTCTGGCGAAAGAAGACCCCCATTTTTATTGGTAATAATATGTTAATATTTATGGAATAAAATGCACTGTTTTCTGGTCGCTGTAGACATAATTAAAATTAATTAATTACAAAATTAAAATTAAAAATTTTTACACGAAGAAGGCTAAAGAATAACCATGACTGTTTCGGTGAACATCGGTCAATATTTAGCGGGTCAAGTGGACCCAGACTTTGGTGTGAAAAATAACAAAATTAGTATTGTATGGCGTATGATATCCTAGTGGATATATACCGGAGAAGTTAAAAGTATATCGAAGTTAAAAGTTTTTTATTTTCGTTTAGGTCATCTAACACTCAACCAGTGTTAGTAAAAAGTATCTAACTACTACCCGCTCATCCCCATGTAAAATTAGTTAGTTGGTTCAAAGGAAAATAATCGATAAATGGACTAGTAGTGACTATTTTAAAATTAATTTAGAGTTAGTTCAAAACTAGTTCATTTCCCTACAGGGTAATATGATACCGTAAGAAAGAGGAGCCGATGACATTTTATCGGTCAAATATCGGTTCAGAATATGTAGAGTAGTGTAGAGTATCATATGGTCAGACACGTCCAACTATACTGCTCCGCTCACTGGTTTAAAATATATTTTGAAATTTCATTGCTACTACTCATATGATGGCGATGTACGGGTCCACGTTTCAATATAGCCACTTAAACCCTCCATTTCCCATACAGAAAATGTTCTTTGTGAGGTTCTAGTCCCAGCACAATAAAAAGCAAAGGTATATTTTGATGGTATTCAGCTATTCAAATGGCGTATATAATTTGTTCTGGAAAAAATGGTCTGCCAAAGTTGCATTAGAATTGACCTTATCACACAATAGGGCGTAAATTTGTCAATTGTCAGAAAATTTCGAGATTAATCTATGAAGAACGTTAAATTAGACTTTTGGTTGATCGCCAATTTTTCCGCTCAATGGGCCACATTGAAGACCCTGTTCTACAGTACCACTTTGTTTGCCCACCCTAAACGCGTATATTTATGTATTACATATTTTTTGATCTTCCAGTATATTTGATCGTATACATATTTATTATTTTAATAATGATAATACGTATACGTATAATCAAAGTGTTTCTAATACAAAAAAATTGTCAGCAATGGTAATATCAAATAGATACCCGAAACTTAGCATTAAAATATTCTTTTTAACATTGTAACCCTATCTATGACTTCAAATGGTAGTTAATAAAATGCAAAAAAAAATTAAATTCCTTCAGCTCAATAATCATTGTCACAAAAGACACCCAATACTCCTTACAAAACAATTTTTATTCGCAATATAATATTTACGATATAATCCGTTAATTTCATTTATCATCTATTTTTCTATATTTTATTTCTAAAGTGGGTAGCAAAAAATTTCAATTAACTGCTACATTTTCCATTTTGACCCTTCATAAACTTCAGTCACTGTGTTGCGATGAATTGTGTTACAATTTTAGTCCGAACTTTAATCTACTCGTCTTTTTTGCTTTTTGGGTTTTATTTCCTTTTGATGCATTTTTGTTACATTTTTACATCATTACTCTTTGTCGTCGCAACTCCTCAACTCAACTCAATTCAACTCGACACGACTTGACTCACCTGATTCATTTCCTTTGTCCACTGTTTTAACGGGTGAAGCACTATACACCTGCTGATTGCGGCGATTGTCATGGTCTTCTTTGTATTCACCCGGTAATGTGCGGGATTCATAGCCCTCGGCCAGGGGGCCACATAGAGTGCGACGATGTTTTATGGTTAAAGCTCTGGAGGGGTCAGAAAGACACACACAAACACACGTACGATGGTGGCGACAGCAAAACATTCATCCAGTAACGATGCAAAACATGAAACATTGAAAAAAAAGAGTAGAAAAAGAATTGTAGGGAAGGAGAGAAAGAAAAAAAACAACATGGAAAATGTTAAAATGGCACATAATTAAAAACGTGAGAATTAGATGAGTTTCCTTTTTTCACAACAACAATACTACAAAAAAACAACAAGAAAGAAAGAAAAATAAAACACACAACGCCGACAGCAAGCAACAGTGAGAAAAACCCCTTACAGCAACAACAACAACGACACCCTCACGTTGAAGACGAAGTAAGAAGACTAATTACAGGGCATACAGAAGTTAATTCGTCCGTTCATCTTAAGCATAATGGGCTAGTGTAGTTTATTGCTGTCAGAGTTAATATGAGAAAGAGATTAATTAAATTCGTTTTTCTTCAACGACTGCTGCCAGCTACACTCTGCTGTCCTATGTACATAAACTAGTCTTAGTCTTCAAACTAAATGGCTTATGTTCTTAAAGATTACTCCGAGAATAGTCCATTTATTGTTTAACAATTTGCAATGGAACACTAATGGTAATGAATAGTGTATGAAGAAGAAAGGTTAGGGAGAGTGGGTGGGGAGAGATAGATAGATGTGTTTTTGAGGGAAGCCCTTGCGAAAGCCACAAGATTCACTACTAAAGATATGGTTGGAACATTTATTTGTTTTTTTTAGCCTGTAATAATTTGTAGGGTAATACTCTGTGGGAACAATTTGTCCGTATAGGCTGACTAATTCGAATACTGAAGAAAATTTAAATTGAATCTATATAAACATCTATATACATACAATATAACATCTATATACATACATTTTAAATAAATATTATTTTAAATAGTTTTTTTTTTTATTAAAATTCTACTTACATTGTTATTATGGCCACAGTTATAATAACAATGACAATAAACGTCGACAGCCAGTCGCCATTGGTGGGATTTGTAGCATTAATGAGGTTATTCATTAAATCATTTTCCGATGGAAAGACGGGAGGTGGTGGTATTGTAACACCATCTATATTCGTTGTAGCGAAGTGATAATGTTCCGTTGTTTTACCAGCATCATTTGTGGCCGATATACGCAATTGATACCATTTAGCCGGTTGAAATTCACAAAATATTAGATTTTCACGGTTCTCCTCAGCATTGGAAATATCCGAAGTTACTACAGTCCAACGAACATCACCTACAAACGATAAAATGTTAGCATAGATTAATAAAAATTTTTTTGTTATGCATTAGTTGATAATCAATCTTAAGCCTAATGAGGGTATCATGATAACGAAAACAAAATGTGACTTGTGGAAATAACGGTATTAGTTCCCAAGTGTCTTTAGACCAAATCATTTTCAGACAAATTGAAGTTGATTTCAATTTTTTTACCCTGGCTCGAAAGGAATAACAGATTTGATTTTACTTTCACACTTTAAAATAGTTCTTTCAATAAAAAAGTACCTCTCTCACAGAGCTTATATGGCATATAAAGCGAAGAATGAACCCTGTTTAGTCTAAACCTAGTGTAAATATCGTCTACATCTCCTGTATTATATCCCAACAAATTCTAAAAATTTCGATAGTTCACATGCGCATAATTCTCTCATATAAAGGTAACCCTCATCTTCTGTAGTTTTATTGTTCTCGGCGCAATTTTCTAACCGAAGTGTCAATAATTTGGCATTGCAAGTATTCGCAGAAAATTGCTATTATATGTCTATACTTATAATCCGGATATGCCGATGATGAACATGCGATACACTTGTTCTTTTTAATGTGTTCAATTTGTAAATTCGAATGATATAGCTCTGCAGAACATAACGGTAAACAAAGCGGTATGATTAGAGCCTCAAATAGGTCGGTAGAAAAACCCGCGTGACCCTTATGAGAAAGCCATATACCCACAAACCATGTTAGAAAGTAAGAAATATCCCGACCGTTTACATTTTTCTTAGTTCATATGTTAGCTATGTACGGATTGGATGATTATTTTTTAAATAGCATATTTTTGAATTACTGTAGGGTCGAATTAAAAATATATATATATATATATTTTTTTTTGATTTTAAGTGATTATTTATACTCTTTCGAGTCGAGCTTGATGATCTAAATTTTGCAATGAAAAGGAAAGCCAGGAGAAGAACCTACGTACCCACCATTATGCGACGCGTTTCGCCGTTGGTTAAGCGGCTCATCAGGCATATTGGGCTATTTGGCTTTACAAAGGTCGTACGTTGATAACTTGTATTTATTCCGCCCTGATGCGAAACTTGCATATGCGAATTAAATTCAAATTTGTCAAAGTTCGACATTTGTCTTCATTCTAGGAACAGTCCTTTTCAAAGCAGATTTTTGTTGTAGCGATGGATAATTAATCCACACACCTACAATTGCTTCCATGGTATACACATGTTTTTGCGCAACCGTTTTTGGAAGTGTGTTGATGGCTCAGAACGTTGAGTGGTCTTGGCAACATTTGTGTTGCTCCGAGGACCTAGGTTCGAGCCCTAGCCGTGCTCGGCTGAAATTAATTTTTGTTATTTGAATTTTTGTGATCATTTTGAAAGTGATTTTAAGTGATTATTTATACTCTTTCGAGTCGAGCTTGATGATCTAAATTTTGCAATGAAAAGGAAAGCCAGGAGAAGAACCTACGTACCCACCATTATGCGACGCGTTTCGCCGTTGGTTAAGCGGCTCATCAGGCATATTGGGCTATGTGGCTTTACAAAGGTCGTACATTGATAACTTGTATTTATTCCGCCCTGATGCGAAACTTGCATATGCGAATTAAATTCAAATTTGTCAAAGTTCGACATTTGTCTTCATTCTAGGAACAGTCCTTTTCAAAGCAGATTTTTGTTGTAGCGATGGATAATTAATCCACACACCTACAATTGCTTCCATGGTATACACATGTTTTTGCGCAACCGTTTTTGGAAGTGTGTTGATGGCTCAGAACGTTGAGTGGTCTTGGCAACATTTGTGTTGCTCCGAGGACCTAGGTTCGAGCCCTAGCCGTGCTCGGCTGAAATTAATTTTTGTTATTTGAATTTTTGTGATCATTTTGAAAGTGATTTTAAGTGATTATTTATACTCTTTCGAGTCGAGCTTGATGATCTAAATTTTGCAATGAAAAGGAAAGCCAGGAGAAGAACCTACGTACCCACCATTATGCGACGCGTTTCGCCGTTGGTTAAGCGGCTCATCAGGCATATTGGGCTATGTGGCTTTACAAAGGTCGTACGTTGATAACTTGTATTTATTCCGCCCTGATGCGAAACTTGCATACGCGAATTAAATTCAAATTTGTCAAAGTTCGACATTTGTCTTCATTCTAGGAACAGTCCTTTTCAAAGCAGATTTTTGTTGTAGCGATGGATAATTAATCCACACAAAAATTCAAATAACAAAAATTAATTTCAGCCGAGCACGGCTAGGGCTCGAACCTAGGTCCTCGGAGCAACACAAATGTTGCCAAGACCACTCAACGTTCTGAGCCATCAACACACTTCCAAAAA
Source organism: Musca vetustissima (assembly GCF_032173495.1). Lineage (NCBI taxonomy): Eukaryota > Metazoa > Arthropoda > Insecta > Diptera > Muscidae > Musca > Musca vetustissima. The sequence goes on from NW_026887614.1 coordinate 5,761, forward strand.
CGGTTGCGCAAAAACATGTGTATACCATGGAAGCAATTGTAGGTGTGTGGATCAGGGCGGAATACAAGTTATCAACGTACGACCTTTGTAAAGCCACATAGCCCAATATGCCTGATGAGCCGCTTAACCAACGGCGAAACGCGTCGCATAATGGTGGGTACGTAGGTTCTTCTCCTGGCTTTCCTTTTCATTGCAAAATTTAGATCATCAAGCTCGACTCGAAAGAGTATAAATAATCACTTAAAATCACTTTCAAAATGATCACAAAAATTCAAATAACAAAAATATTTTTTTGAGAAAATTCATCTAAATATTTAATAATACTGTATGTGCGGTAACTTTATTTGAAAGCTCTATCAAAACTTTGATCTTAACAGACAATTTTCTGTGAGAAAATGCGGCTGATGCCTTCAAAGTACCAGAAATTGGTGGATACCGTCGATTTGACATCCCATGAGAATCTGAAACATAAAATTAGATTCAATTCGTTTGAAACCCGTGACCGAAACCTCCAAAATAACGAATGACCAATATGTTGGAAAATTAAACCAATATTTCAAATTTTAGAAAGTGATATTCTACTCAATTCAAATCCACAATATAAAACCAGTAAAGAAAGTACTAAAGTCGGACTGGACCGACTATATGATACCATTCACCACTTTGGGTATATTCTACACATGTCTCCCAACAGACGTCGCTTTTTTGGATGAACGAACTTGAATATGTTATCTTTATGCCTATCTGGAACCTATGCTAAAACTCATTTCATTTGGGCAAGGTTAGAGTCGTTTGTGTACTATGGGATAAATTTATGTAAATTGATTTAGAGCAAACTTGATACACGCTCTTCGGTAGGCCGCAACATTTAATCTCAATCAGACACCCGTTTGAAATATATATGAAAGCTGTGTCTGCATCTGCACCACTTTCAACAAAACGCAATAATGTCATTCCAAATTTAGTGCAAATCGAAATATATATATATATATATATAGGGACTTTGGTGCAGCATTTACATTAAATCGGACGAAAATATATATATGGGAGCTATATCTAAATCTGAACCGATTTTCACGAAACTTGACACACATCATTCTAGACTTAATTCAGTACGCTATGACAAATTTCGTGCAAATCGAAAGATATATAGAGACTATGTTGCACCATTTACATTAAATCGGACGAAAATGTATATGGGAGCTATATCTAAATCTGAACCGATTTTCCCAATTTAAATAGGGTTCGTCCTTGGACTAGGACGACTTTCTACACAGTGAGAAATGTGCCACAGATGCTTCAATAATTATAATTGTTGGAATGAAGATTTATTGCTCATTGCAAATCGCAAATATTAAATTAAAACCAATTATACCGAATATTTGGGTACGGATGGACGGCCAGAATTATATTCTGATCAATAATATATCGCTTATTTGCTACAATACAGGCATAAATGAAAAATCTTGATTTTTGACATAGTGATGCTGAATTGTCCCTATATCAGACAAATATCTATTTCACACTCTGATTGAGAAGCTGTAAAATTTCCTCTGTTCCTTGTAAAGTGTGAGGCAAGTGAAAACTTAAAACGCATTTTCTACAAAGTCGATTTTTTATTGATGTCGGTCTTGCAGTAAATTAGCGACTTTTTCTAAGAACCAGAAATACGTCAAATTTGTTTATTGTTTAACTATGGCAGAATCACAATTTTTATACCCTCATCTTTATGGCTAATGAAGGTACATACACTTTGCTATGGCTAAAATATGCCTCATAGAAATATTAGTTTTAGACCCCATGTTTATTTGGAACAAATCAGTTTCGTCCCTCTGGTTGTCTGGTGCGCACGAATAATATCGAAGGAGAAACCGATTTCATCCAAACTTTGCACATCGTAGTATTTCTTCTAAACTAAACTAAACTTAAATCAAGTTCGCAGATGGGGAATATCGGTCCACTACTTTCAATTCCAGTCCCATACTCCGAAATGGACAACCGAGTATGTGTAGATAACTGTACCAGGCCATGTGTAGCCAACATATATGCAATATACAGATAAATGTATATTTAATTGTTTTCAATTTAGATACCTTACAGATAAATACTAAAACCACCATTTACAATGTCATTTTAAAAATAAATTACCAATCATTTAATTGTTTTTGTTTTTTTCTGTCTGATATTCCCTTTATTTAAATAATAACAACTCCTACCTAATTTGGTAATAAACAATTAACTACCTTTCGCATAATTCTACCTATACATTTGTAATACCATACCCAAAATACCCATCCACCCACTTCCCCCAAATCAATTACCTATTGTAAATACATTTAGTTGCTATTTTTACAAAACCACAAAATAAGTCTCATTTGGTTTCATTTCAATTTACACCGACATGTCGATATAAGTACTGCTGCTTAACTACACAAAACAACAAGTCGAAAAAATCGGTATTTTAAATTAAATTAAATAATGTTTAATGGAAATTTATTAATTATATGCCCAAATGAATTCCCAGCTAATGACATTATTCAAAATATTTTACGCACGTATTCGTTTTGTAGCAACTGGCCCGGCTATACCATATGCGGTAATGGTCACCACCGAGTCAAACCATTGGCCATTATAAAGATTGCAAAAGTAGCAACAAAATAGCAAATAAACAAAAACGACAACAGCAGCAAAAAACAACGTTAATTTCACAAACCAACCGCAACGCAACGAAATTCATCCCCGTACACACGAGGATGTTTATGTAAACATGAGCATAGATAGAATTCAATTACGATAACATGGTCAAATGACAACGTGTGCCACACACACACAGCATCATTGGTTATAACGCTGACCACCAAACGTTTACCGCAAAAACTGGAAAAACAGCATAGTTGCCAGCTGTTTGATAATTAGAGAGATGGCTTTAGTTTTGCATTAGATTTATTATAGACGAAATTAAATGGAGTTTTAATTAATTTATACACAATAGTAATAAATAATTATTGTGTTTAGTTTTTGTAGAAGAAATCCGTTCTCAGCCTACGTCCTTATAATGTTTATTATGCGAAGAAATCAGCATACACATAGAAAACTAAAGTCAAAACAATCTGAGGTCATAGTTTTTTTACAGAAAATAGATAACAAGTCCTAATTTTTCTACAGAAAAACAATCGCAGGACCACAGGTTCACTGGTCCCAGTTTTTTTCTATAGAAAAAAAATCACAGGCCCACAGGTCCCAGTTTTTTTCTATAGAAAAAAATTCACAGGTCCCAGTTTTTTTCTATAGAAAAAAATTCGCAGGACCACAGGTCCCAGTTTTTTTCTATAGAAAAAAATTCGCAGGACCACAGGTCCCAGTTTTTTTCTATAGAAAAAAATTCGCAGGACCACAGGTCCCAGTTTTTTTCTATAGAAAAAAATTCGCAGGACCACAGGTCCCAGTTTTTTTCTATAGAAAAAAATTCGCAGGACCACAGGTCCCAGTTTTTTTCTATAGAAAAAAATTCGCAGGACCACAGGTCCCAGTTTTTTTCTATAGAAAAAAATTCGCAGGACCACAGGTCCCAGTTTTTTTCTATAGAAAAAAATTCGCAGGACCACAGGTCCCAGTTTTTTTCTATAGAAAAAAATTCGCAGGACCACAGGTCCCAGTTTTTTTCTATAGAAAAAAATTCGCAGGTCCACAGGTCGCAGGACCACAGGTCCCAGCTTTTTTCTATAGAAAAAAATTCGCAGGACCACAGGTCCCAGTTTTTTTCTATAGAAAAAAATTCGCAGGACCACAGGTCCCAGTTTTTTTCTATAGAAAAAAATTCGCAGGACCACAGGTCCCAGTTTTTTTCTATAGAAAAAAATTCGCAGGACCACAGGTCCCAGTTTTTTTTTTCTATAGAAAAAAATTCGCAGGACCACAGGTCCCAGTTTTTTTCTATAGAAAAAAATTCGCAGGACCACAGGTCCCAGTTTTTTTCTATAGAAAAAAATTCGCAGGACCACAGGTCCCAGTTTATTTCGATAGAAAAAAATTCGCAGGACCACAGGTCCCAGTTTTTTTCTATAGAAAAAAATTCGCAGGACCACAGGTCCCAGTTTTTTTCTATAGAAAAAAATTCGCAGGACCACAGGTCCCAGTTTTTTTTCTATAGAAAAAAATTCGCAGGACCACAGGTCCCAGTTTTTTTCTATAGAAAAAAATTCGCAGGACCACAGGTCCCAGTTTTTTTCTATAGAAAAAAATTCGCGCAGGACCAGGACCACAGGTCCCAGTTTTTTTCTATAGAAAAAAATTCGCAGGACCACAGGTCCCAGTTTTTTTCTATAGGTCCCAATTTTTTTCTATAGAAAAAAATTCGCAGGACCACAGGTCCCAATTTTTTTTTTCTATAGAAAAAAATTCGCAGGACCACAGGTCCCAGTTTTTTTTCTATAGAAAAAAATTCGCAGGACCACAGGTCCCAGTTTTTTTTCTATAGAAAAAAATTCGCAGGACCACAGGTCCCAGTTTTTTTCTATAGAAAAAAATTCGCAGGACCACAGGTCCCAGTTTTTTTCTATAGAAAAAAATTCGCAGGACCACAGGTCCCAGTTTTTTTCTATAGAAAAAAATTCGCAGGACCACAGGTCCCAGTTTTTTTCTATAGAAAAAAATTCGCAGGACCACAGGTCCCAGTTTTTTTCTATAGAAAAAAATTCGCAGGACCACAGGTCCCAGTTTTTTTCTATAGAAAAAAATTCGCAGGACCACAGGTCCCAGTTTTTTTCTATAGAAAAAAATTCGCAGGACCACAGATCTAAGTTTTTTCTATAAAAGAGAAAAATTGGCAGGAACACAGGTCCAAGTTTTCGGTATAGAAAAAAATTCGAAGGACCACAGGTTCAAGTTTTTTCTATAGAAAAGAATTCGCCAGGACCACAGGTCTAAGTTTTTCCTATAGAAAATAAATTTGTAGGACCAAAGGTTGAAATTTTTTCTGTAAAAAATTGTAAGACCACAGGTCTAAAAAAATCGCTGGACCCTAAGTCAAAGTTTTTTCTATAGAAAAAAATTGCAAGACCACAGGTCCAAAGTTTTGCATTTTATAGAAGACCAAATCACAATTTCTCTCTCTGTGGCAACTCCCACATCATCATCAATGCGACAAAAAGTGGATTTGAAGAGTTGCAGTAGTTTTAGTTAGTTTGCGGTTAAAACCACAATAAATAATCAAGCAAACGACGGCGATGCGTTGTTGCACAATGGCGACCGGCATCACAAAGGACTACAAATGCAATGTCAGTGTGTAAAAGGACAACTTACCCAAAGGACGATGTTCAATGGAGAAATGATGAATTGGGCAACCGCCATTATTCCATGCTGACAATTTTAAATTAACGCACGATGCGTTCGTTGCAATTAGTTCGTTGCTGTTAGGAGCCTGGGATGCTGGGTATGAGACAAAATGGAAATACAGAATCGAATTAGTCCAGACTAATCACCATTTTTTTTTTCTCTATGGTACAGTAACAACATCAAAAAGTCTAGTTAAAATAACTAAATTATTTCGTTTTCACAAGAAATGGAAATATACTCAGTCATCTGCGATATCTGCTTACCTTTACCCTTGGTCCACACATTAATTTCCTCACTGGCCGCACCATCCCCCACAATATTATGGGCTGACATTTTGATGATATACTGATTGCCACATTTCAATCCCGTTATAGTGTAGGCATTATTCTCCGGCATCAATTCGATTTGGGACCATGTCTCGCCCATAATACGATACGAAATTGCATAGCCCTGCAATGGAGCACCACCATCATCCGGTGGATCCCAACTAACACGTATACTATCCGCCGAGGCATACTGGACAATGATTTGTGGTGAGGCCGGTGGTTTCATGGCAATCACTTGGTATTGTATTTCATCACTGCCAAAAAGATTGTTTGCTGTACATGTGTAATTTCCGGACAGACTGCCCTCAACTCCTGCCAAGTGTCAGCAAAAAAAGACAGGACGAAGCATCGAAACAAAGAGAATGTGAAGTCAAATGTCATCGTGGGTGTAGGTAGACCGCACACAGACCAAGAAGATACACAGAATTGAGTATTAGAAAATAAATAAAAATTGTTCAGGTAAAACAGAATCAATATTAGTTTTAAATATATGTATGGCAATAGAGAGAGAGAGAGAGTGTAACAAAGGATACGACAAGGAGAAACAAAATCAAAATATTTTAATTAACTTTCTTGTTTTGTTTGCATTTTTTTGTTGCCACACTCCCTCCCACACAGACCATTTTATTGAATATTGTTGGTTTTCTTTTTTTGTACCGGATAAAAACTTACGATGTATTTTTAGATTTCCTTCATTTGTCACTTCATAGAATGGACTAAAGGTTACGGGTCGGTCACGTGTTAGCCATCTTGCTCGGGGAGTTGGATTACCCACAGCTAGACATTCCAATATCAGACTTGTCCCAACTGCCTTTCGTACAATCTGACCGAATGAGGCTATTCTTGCTGGGGCTGAAAGGAAATGAATTTGTTTGATTATAAATTAGAAATTGAGATTTATTAGAATTATATTATTCAAAAAAAGTAAAACAAGTTAAAATATGTCAGTCGGTGTTGCCCTCAACCTATGGTTAGTAGAGTTCTATGGAATTACAGTCTAGTGTCGAAGTGAAAGTTTTTTTATTACATTTGTGACTATAAAAATTGTCATAATATTTGGGGAGGTTCTATAACCGATAATTGCATTAAATCTTTATTTAGACCACAGGATTTCCTGTTCTCTTTATGGAAGGTGTACGTTTTTATCAACAAGTTGTCCTATATACCCCATCTTCGGATTTAATGTAGATTTGGTAAAGTATTACGATGTGCAACCTATGGATTAAATCGGATATCCAGTAGATTCAATTCAAATTTAAAATTGGACCCTTTGTGATGAGTTCACCAGAAAAAGTGCGTCTTTGGACTTGACCTAGGTTAAGTAAATTAAATTACTACGGTTTGTAAAGTTTTGGTCATATTGGATACTCAATTTGCTTCATATAATTTGATAAACAAGTTTTCAAAGTCTTAACATTTTGTGGGGGAGATAAAAGAAGAAGTGAACCGATGGATCCCAATCTTGGAATAGATCTTGACTTGGTAAAATATGACGATATGCAACATTTAGATGAAATCGGGTACTTCATTCCTTTTGTATGTGGTTTACACATTTTTTGTTGAGAATAAATCGATAGACCCCACCTTCGAGATGGGATATGATAAAACATACTAGGTTCTGCAAAGTTTAGGTCGTAGCAAATGATTTGTTCACATGATATTATTTATTTTTTCAGAACAATTTTGAACATTTTTGAGGGATGTGCTAGAAAGACTTGGCGTAAATTCAATGTTGATTTAAGTTTAAAAAAAATTACGGTATACAAAATTTTGATTAAATAGGGCACTCCATTCCTTTCAATTTGATTTACAAATTTTCTAAATTTGCACGTTATGTAGTACTGGAATGTGTACACCGATAGACCATCTCCGGGATGATGGCATGGTACACATATTATGTTATTCAAAGTTTATCTCAAATTGGATACTTTTTTCAAATGATATTTTAAATGTATGTTTCAGTAAATGTTGAGAATTTGTTTAAGGTAGGAATCACAAGGAGTGGTCCTCCTTCAAATTGTTCTATGTTTGTGAGGAAATATTACGTTCTTGAGAGTTTGGTTCAAATTACCTAATACTTTGGGAAGGTTATGTGCGCACCAGTCAGTTTCGTGGATGTTAATTGGAATGAGGGGTTCTTTACCCCACCACATGTCCAATAGTCAGACACTTAAGCCTGTGAGTATAAATAAGCATTGTGCTCACTGTAGAAAGAAGAAATCATATTTAGATTTGGTTTCCATAATCTTCTACGAACTCTGTTTTCTTTGTGAAGTCCTTCAGTTTTTTCCATTCCATTTCCAAAGAATCGGGTTCAGATGCTTGTAAAGGCACAGATAGTTGCACAGGAAAGTTTCAAATGTCTCATTGTCGCATACGATATTGTGTAAGTGGGCCTGCAGGCTATTATGTCCTGTGAGAATATATGCCAGTCCGGTTTAGCATTAATATTTGCTTTGTCTTATCCTCATTTGGGTCTCCTCATAAAATTGATGTGTTTTTCCTAGACCCCTCAATTTTTGTGGGTTTCCGTTGCCCATGACCACAGTTCTAGACGTGGTGCACTAAAAGGTTTGGCATTATTTACATCTATTGTAGGTCGGTCGCTTGACTGTCGAATATATTTGTTATTTCGTTTCATATTATTCCTATGGACTTGGTATGCATATGATTCCTATGAACTCGACATATGATTCGTCTGAGACCGTGTTGCAAGAACTTATTCATGATTCTTATACATTTTAATACAGTTTTGGATTTAATTGTTTTAGAGGTTATTGTTTTTGTGGTTTGTTTACTATCTGCCAATAAATATTTTTATATCCTGACCAGAGTGTGAAGATTCGGTTTATGGTTATTTAATAAAAAGTTCCAGACCCGAAGTTCCTGCTAGCCGGAAGAAATCTGTGTAGCAACATTTACCAGGGGACATGTTTGCTAGTGTTCGGGTATGCGATTGTAGCCTGTACTATATTTTCGTGCGGTCTATATTTCATTTTCAACAGGGTTTTTTCCAAATTTTTATATTAAAATAGATTTTTTATATAAATGAGCAAATGTTCATTTTATAATCGACCATAAAACTGTTTTACGCCATTTACACAAAGCTGGATTCTAAAAGAAGTTCGATGTTTGGGTGTCACACCACTTAACAGAAAATAATAGGATGGATCAAATTTTCATCTGCGAAGCCTTGGCCAAACGGAATGAGATGGAGATAGATTCTTAAACGGATGGTTACTGGAGATGAGAAATGGATCACATACGGTAACCCATCCGAAAACGATCGTGATCGAATAGCGGTGAAGCACCTCAAACGGTGGCCAAGCCAGAACTAACGGTCAGGAAGGTTCTGCCATACATTTGGTGGGACTAGAAGGGGATTATTTATTATGAGTTACTTCCATATGACCAAACGCTAAATTCTGATCTCAACTGTCAACAACTGAACCGTTTGAAGGTAGCAATTGACCAGAAACGGCCAGTATTGGAGAGGTGTCGTGTTTCATTTGGACAACGCTAGACCACACACATCTACAGTAACTCGCCAGAAACTTCGGGAGCTTGGTTGGGAAGTTCTTGCATTGCAAAATTTCTTTAATGACAATTTGTATCTAGAGAGGATTGTGAAAATCCACTACTAGAGTTTTATGCAAATAGAGACCAGGGAAATGACCACAAATCATACAACAAAACGATGCATATTTGGCCCAAATCAGATATTCCGAAGCATGTTAGTTCATATAAAAATAACACTGTGCAGCACTAAAATCTTGAACCAATCGAGACCCCCAAAATCTTGAAGCTTGTGATGGTGGAAGCTGGGTTTATCATTATTAGCTAAGGTTTTTTTTTTTAAATTAATTTTTAAAATTAGCACAATTTTCAAATAATACGTACTCTATATCTCGTGAACTATTTGAAATATTGCTTTTCTCTCAGCAATATTTTTCCTCTTAATTAGATCTAAAAATGTTCTCTTGATATAAAATCAATGAAACAACACCATCATACTGAAAATAGCACAACTGCAAAAAAATTAAAATTTCGACATACTTTTTCCATGTTTAATTTTTACTTCAATTTTGTACCTATTTATTGAAAAAAGCATAGCAATTTTTATTTCTATAAACATACAATTGGGAGTGAATTTCTTTGGTTCATCTTGATGAATTTGTGAGGCTATAACTATGTGAAGGAGTCAACCAATGAAATCGGGGTTTTAAGAAAAGTTGTTTGATTTGCTATTGGCTATCTTCTTGTCATATACTGTTTGGCCGAGTCAGTAGCAGTTTCTGAAAAAAGTGTGAAAAACATGGAAAAAGTATGTCTAAATTTTAATTTTTTGCAGTTGTGCTATTTTCAGTATGATGGTGTTGTTTTATTGGTTTTATCTCAAGAGAAAATTTTTAGATCTAATTAAGAGGAAAAATATTGCTTAAGAGAGAAAAGCAATATTTCGAATAGTTCACGAGATATAGACTCAATAATAAGTACGTATTATTCAAAAATTGTGCTAAAATCCGCCCCCAGTCGAATATTTTAAAAATGAATTTAAAAAAAACCTTAGCTAATAATGCAAAACCCAGCTAGGGATTTTCTTCCACCATCACAAGCTTCAAGATTTTGGAGGTCTCGATTGGTTCAAGATTTTAAAGTTGAAAAATGTGTCACTGTGTAATCGATTTATTTTTCCCCAACCTAATATTAAAAAACTATATGGTCATTAAAAGCACGCTACAGGACCATATCCTCTTCCTGAAATTTTACATAGCCACATTCCAAAGTACCTGTCCGATATCACCGAGAATTCTTTATATAAAATATTGAATCGATGTTGAGATTTGCGCAAAAGAAGAAGTCGCCAGGGTTAAGTCACAAAATCTCAATAACGTGAGTGAAAATATCACCCGCAATTTTTCTCCGTTAAAGAGTAACACGTTTACTCTTTACTCGTGTGTGGCTTGGAGTGCTGTCTTCCTGAAGTTTGTTTTTTTTTTCAGATCTAGCTCTCTCGAACGCAATACCTTCCTATTAAGAATTCTTTCATACGTTGAGCTACATCAGCAAAATTATCAATTGTTTTTGGGCATATTGTTCTGGTTTGTGAGACAAAATCGAGGTAATGGTCGGGGGATGGACAATTCAGATGAAGGAAAAATTCGCTGTAGCTCAAAGTTCTGAGATATGGTGTGATCATTTTTTGCTGGCGACCCTATTATACATGAAGAGATTACTTCATATCTTCATTTTAAGCTATTGTATGTATTTTTGAGGTTACATTTCCGCAGTAAAAACGAATTAGGAATCTTTTTGTAGAACATTTTGCCTTCTAACTCGATTTTTTGTATGTACTTTGAAACGGAATCTAATTACCACATGATGCGATTTTTCATTCTAGCAATACACTACAAAAATGTTGCTCACAAAATTTCAGATAGGATCCTCAGCGACAAAAAAATCGATATTACAACAGCTTTTGTCAATATACCCGTGTCATGTCACTAAAACCGTATTTGTATGTATTTAAATGTATTCTATATATTTTTTTATTATTTAGCAATAGGGATTTCCCAGACCCAAAATCTATCGCTGATTGTGCGTGTGATTTTGGTCGAAGACCTAGCCCTCGCTGACTTTTTCTTCCTCCCTAAACTGAAAAATACGATGCAGGAGCTGTTTGCTATAGCAAAAAGCGTGTTGATTAAGTAAAACCGTCATTATGTTCGACCGGGACGAACTTTTCATGCATAACTGGTGTAGGAACATCAACATACCTAAAATTAAACGGGACGTTTGTATGGTGCTATTTTAAAACATTACCCTATATTGAATAAACTCTGGAAATGACAAATTTAATGCTAACTAATTTAAATAAAGACTCCTATTGTTTTTGGTAATGATCGGTTAAAAGATGAAATGGACCAAATTCTTTATTTTTTCTGTTCAAAGGAACCAAGGAACAAGCATAATTCTTTACTGATAATCGGTCAATATTTAGCGGTTCAAATGGACCCAGACTTTTGTGTGACAAATGACAATTTTTTCATTCTATGGCCCATCGAGTTACTACTGAAGGTCATAGACCCGATACGTTAATGATATCCAAGAGAAGTTGTTAACCTTTAAATCGATACTAATTCTAGTGATGTATCTTCTCGGATGTGGGAATTATATTTGAATATTTACAGGCGCCTACGTATTCTGATATTCACCCCTATTCCGTAAGTCGTCGTCGTTGTCGACGACGTTTCTTTGTCGACATAACTTCGCATCAACATCGACATCATTTCGACATTTATTTTTCTATTCTGTAACACTCATGCGACGATGGCGACTATTTATCGATAATATCAATAAAACAAAAAACACATCTCTAAAATTGAAGTCAGCTGTTAATTTTGTTTGATATTTTTGTGCAAAAATGTGTTTGTATCCTTCACCACACTGTGGCACAGGGCATTATGTCTTGGTACATGTACTTGCAACATCCAACCCATAGTTACTTTTTAGTATATACATCGAATTACTTTTTGAGTCCATTTATGCATGTCCCTCCGTCCATATATTATTTTAAAAACGTTACAGTTCACCGTTATGATCCGAATGGGACGAAACTTTTTTTTTGCACAAGACGAGCCCAATTCATAATGGCCAGATTTATATACATATCCCACCATATATTTTTATTTACACGAAATTTTCCAAAATTTATTGAATAGAGTCGAGGATGACGTATCCTCTTCTTGACCGGACATATTTTTTTTTTAATTTCTTAAAAAAATTTTGTTCAAACACTTCATTCGTCAACAAAAATAATGACGAAGAATCTTCGACATCGTCGTCGTCAAACTTTGTTACAGAATACCAAAAATATGTCAATAGTTATCGATAAATGGCGACAACGACATAGGGAATACCAATTTGCATCGATTATTTTGTAACCCACTGCGACACTAGAGTGTGGAAATGTAGCGCTGATCGGTATGAAATTTTACATAAAGTTCCGGTTGAGGTCAATGTAGTGATCTGATGATATATAGGATGAAATGTACTGTAATTTTTTATCAGGTCTTTCAAGAGGACATTATTATAAGCCGAACATCAAATCCACTGACTGTTTTCATAATGATCGGTTAATATTTAGGAGGTAAAATGAGCCAAGACATTTATGTGTACAATAATTTACAACTTATAATTTAAAGTTCAGGGTAAGAAAGATGTTGTTTGTTGATTTTATAGAGAGTGTAAATATCCTAAATATCGTATCAATTTGTTTGATATATGCCTGTCCTGCAGCAAATGAGCGATGTAATAACTTACAAACTAAATATTTCTAGAAACGTTAAAATTTGATATGTATGTATTTGGTATCGTTAATTAAATATAAATCGCCTATATCAACCGAAATGACCACAGTAACAACATTTGCTATCATGTAACAGTAATTATGTTTATCCCATTTCAATTATCGTATCCTTTCATACCTAGAATTTATTTAAAAATCACAATTTATTCCGTATGCAAAAACATTGTCGAATTGTTTTAAGGTATCATCGATGTTACTCATCTATTTGTTCTGCAACGATATAACCCACACACCATTGAAGTGCACCAAAAACCAAATAAACATTGGTAATTGTGTAAACAGAACTACAATTCATGGTTGAAACTGTGGTTTTATATCAAAAAAAAAAAAAAAAAAAAAAAAAAAAATGGTACACAATCCGCGTACTTACACAAATGTCATCATACATTTGCATATACAATGACATATCGCAGAATATATGTATGTGCTAACATACATTTATATGTATATATTTATCTGACTGTCGGTGTGGCTGTATGTGTGTGTTTAAGCGTCTGTATTTAACAATAATAAATACCTATAAAATCAAATCGAATTTCAATTTTCAACTTACCACGTGTGTTTGTGGCCTGTGCCACCACAGATGTTGGCTCACCCTCACCGACCGATGTTGAGGCCGATACCCAAAATTCGTACATTTGATTCTCAGCCAAGCTGCGTGCTTCATGTGTAACCGGATAGCCGGATTCATCGACACGCACCATGTGAGCTAAAATAAATAAAATAGAAATGCAAAAAATTTATTAAATATATGAAAAAAAACAAAAACTTTAAATCCGATTTTATAATAGAATAATCATGACTAAATCGATTATTTAGTTTGTTTATATTTGATAAAAAATTGTCGCTATTTTAAATATCTTTGAACTATAACATAATGCTAATTACAAAGTAAATTTACGCTTTCATATGACCACACTTTCGTAGAGATGCGATCATCTATTCATCAGTTATACGCTTTAAAAGTAGGGCTTGAATGTGCCTGATTTGAAACAAGTTGCCCGAAAGATGGCGCTGACGAATTTCTATGAATGTTGTGTCATATGAAAATATTAATATGAAATTCAGGTTTAAAAATTAGTATTCAAATTCTCCACAACAATAATTAATTTTTTAATGATCATTATTTTCATATGGGACCGATTTTGTAGAGATGCGATTATATCATCAGATGGTATACTCTTAATGAACAAGGTTTGAACCATTGATACATTTTCGTAAAGAGAGATATTGGACTTAAAAAACAGATTTGAATCATGCCCATCAATAGATGGAGCTGAGGAAGACGTAAAAATATTGCATATATAATTTATTATTGCTTTTTTGGGTTTAGTTAAATATTAATATGAAATTGGAGTTTAAAATTAGATTTATAAAGTATGGAATATTACATTGAGTGGGAAGTACCAAAAGGAGTGGACCGATGGGTGCCATCTTCGAACATGATTTTCTTTTGAAAAAAATATTACAATTTGCGTGCTTTGTATCATATTGAACATTCCATACCATTGTTTTTGGATTAAAAAATGTTCAACATTTTGACCACTTTATGAAGGAGGTGCTAGAAGGAACGCACCGATAAGTCCCATTTTCCAACAATATAAAAATGTTAATATATTAGGAAACGAGATAGGCACATGGTTCCTTTTGAGAATATGTATAGAATCACTTTCGGAGTCGATTTACGCATGTTCGTCTGTCCATCCATGTACTTTTGTGAACAATGTACAGGTCGTATTTATGATCCGATTTGGTTGAAATTTGGCATAGGTCACTTATTTGGTCCAAGGACAAATCCTACTGAAATTGGGAAAAATTGGTTCAGATTTAGATATTGCTCCCATATATATTTTCGTCCGATATAATGTAAATGGTGCACCAAAGTCCCTATATATCTTTCGATTTGCACGAAATTTGGCACAAATTAATAAATTAGGTCTAAAATGATGTGTGCTAAGTTTCCAGAAAATCGGTTCAGATTTAGATATAGCTCCCATATATATATTTGCCCGATTTAATGTAAATGGTGCACCAAAGTCACTATATATATTTCGATTTGCACGAAATTTGACACAGAGTAATAAATTAGGTCTAAAATGATGTGTGTTAAGTTTCTTGAAAATCGGTTCAGATTTAGATATAGCTCCTATATATATTTTCGTCCGATTTCATGTAAATGGTGCACGAAAGTCTATATATATCTTTCGATTTGCCCGAAATGTGGAACAGCGTAATGAATTAGGTATAGAATGATGTGTGTTAAGTTTCCTGAAGATCGGTTCAGATTTAGATATATTTTCTACATATGTTTTCGTCCGATTTAATGTAAATTGTGCAACAAAGTCCCTATATATCTTTCGATTTGCACGAAATTTGGCACAGCGTAATGAATTAGACCTAGAATGATGTGTGTTGAGTTTCCTGAAAATCGGTTCAAATTTGGATATAGCTCCCATATATATTTTCGCCCGATTTAATGTAAATGGTGCACCAAAGTCCCTATATATCTTTCGATTTGCCCGAAATGTGGCACAGCGTAATGAAGTAGACCCAGAATGATGTGTGTTAAGTTTCCTGAAAATCGGTTCAGATTTATATATATTTTCCATATATGTATTTTCGCCCGATTTAATGTAAATGGTGCACCAAAGTCCCCATATTTCTTTCAATTTGTACGAATCTACTAATTTTACAAGTTTTGCAACTTTTTACTCGAAAACCATTCCTGAACCTACAAAATTGGTAAACCATTGAATCAAATTTAAGAGAACAAAAAAAAATGGCTTCCTCCTTGTAATAGCTTCCTCTAAAAATTTGTCCGAGTAAAAATGGCAAACAAGAATCCCAACTTCTGAGTGGCTGTTATGTTGATTTCGAAGTATTGTCATCTAATTTTGGCATATTTACTAGATTTGCGTTCCCGAATTTTTCACATTATTTTGTACTGAGAGAGGTTTTGAAATGTTTGCCTTTTTTTAGCTTTACTATTGAAAAATAAATGGAACAGACAATAATTTTATAGTAAATTTTAAATATTATATTTGTTTAAATATTTCCTTTGTTTGCATTGTGTTTAATAATATTATTTCTGTTTATTCTCTTTGCAGGATTTCATTCACATTTTACGGGTAAACTGACGCAATTATTGTTAATATATTATTATAATTTAATTGATTTTTATTTGTATATTGGCATTGTAAAAGCTTAAATTGAAAAAAAGAATATATATTATATATGTAATTTAAATAAAATAAAAATATCAAATAAATTGCAATTCGTTTTATTCTAATAGTACACGATTTACTATTGCGCCTAAAATTATGCTCTAAATGATTATTTAGTTAATTTATGAACCAATAATTACAATAGTTGGCAACACTGGCAAAAATGCGTTAATAGCGCCATCTATTGAATCACTACATCGCAATGGGACAAATCACTTTTTCAACCACCAATTTTAGACTGAAAATCGTTAAAAATGACAGATCGTTAAAAATTATAAAATCTTAAAAAATCGATGTCACATAAAAGAAAAAATATGTTTTAATATTGTTAATATGTATCTTGAAATTTTCTGAAGAGGATTTTAGCGGAAAGAAACGGGTTTGTGTGCAAAGCAAAGGTTAAGTAAACATTGAGAAGGTCCATGAAAATATATTAATATCGTTTTTTACCCTTAATGGCCTTAAATCTTATGAACGAAGTTTTTGTATAATATTCGGAGGACAAAAAATTCAACTGAAGTCAAATTATTACTTAAGTTGAATTTTTTGTTCTGGGTTTTTGATATAACCGCCAAGGGCTTTCGCACTATATAGAATTTCTATCCTCCAAAATCGTGTTGCAGAGTGTAATATTTGTAGTAATTACCTATATGGTAAATTGGCGATATTTTTTATCATATGGCTCATTTCAACAAATATTTCGTAGAACAAATTATGCGTTCGATATGAATTGTGAGATGTTGTACAAATTAAATATAATATCCTTGGCAAAATTGTGACGCAAGACAATCCGGCATAATTAGATATACATGTAATCATACCCTCCTTCCTTTAGATATCTTAAAAGGAATGAAATTTGGAATTATTCATCTGCTAGTTGGGGTGTCAAAATTGGCAATTTTTGCTGAATTTTTTCGTTCAAAAAATGGTTTTGCGCTATTAACGCGTTATTGCCCGTGTTGCCAACTATTTCAGAAAATACGAATTAAAGCATACTTTCAGGCGCAAATTAAATGTAATAAAATAATAAATGAAACACATGTGGATTCAAAATAATAGTTATGTCTTTATTTAAAAAAAATATGAATTTTTACATTAATTGAAAATTAACAATAAAATAAAAATAAGTAGTAAAAAACCTATGAGTATATATATTTAAATAAATACAAAT
The DNA here is from genome assembly GCF_032173495.1 of Musca vetustissima. Lineage (NCBI taxonomy): Eukaryota > Metazoa > Arthropoda > Insecta > Diptera > Muscidae > Musca > Musca vetustissima. The sequence continues at coordinate 23,185 of NW_026887614.1, forward strand.
ACATAATATTGATATTTGTTAACCTTTTTAAAGGTACATTACCTTATTATCCTTTCCTGAGCAAAATTAACGAATCCTTTTTCATATGCACCGTCAATAAATAAATTCTTATAGCCTCTGAGGCTATTTATGAATGGTACTTCCAATATTAAAACCAGTAAAGAAAGGAGTAAAGTCGGACGGGGCCGACTATATGATACCCTTCACCACTTTGGGTATATTCAACAGATGAATCCTAACAGACGTCGCATTTTTAAAGGACCAGTAAAATGAAATTGGATCCATAAACATGCCATTCTGCAACTGGTACTAAATTTTTCATTTGGTCAGATATAGATATATCTACATCTGAACCGATTTTCAGGAAACTTAACACACATCATTCCACACCGAATTCATTACGCTGTGCCAAATTTCGTGCAAATCGAAAGGTATATAGAGACTTTGGTGGACAATTTATATTAAATCGGACGAAAATAAATATGGGAGCTATATCTAAATTTGAAATATATATAAGGACTTTGGTGCACCATTTACATAAAATCGGACGAAAATATATATGGGAGCTATATTTAAATCTGAACCGATTTTCAGGAAACTTAACACACATCATTCTATACCTAATTCATTACGCTGTGCCACATTTCGGGCACCATTTACATTAAATCGGACGAAACTATATATGGGAGCTTTATATAAATCTGAAGCGATTTTCAGGAAACTTAGCACACATCATTCTAGACCTAATTCATGACGCTGTGCCAAATTTCGTGCAAATCGAAAGATATATAGGGGCTTTGGTGCACCATTTACATTAAATCGGACGAAAATATATATTGGAGCTATATCTAAATCTGAACCGATTTTGAGGAAACTTAAAACACATCATTCCAGACCGAGTTCATTACGCTGTGCCAAATTTCGTGCAAACCGAAAGATATATAAAGGGACTTTGGTTCTCCATTTACCATAAATCGGACGTAAATATAGATTGGAGCTATATCTAAATGTGAACCGAATTTTCAGGAAACTTAACACACATCATTCTAGACCTAATTCATGACGATGTGCCAAATTTCGTGCAAATCGAAATATATATAGGGACTTTGGTGCATTAAATCGGACGAAAATAAATATGGGAGCTATATCTAAATCTGAACCGATATATAGAAAACTTAACACACATCATTCTAGACCTAATTCATTACGCTGTGCCAAATTTCGTGCAAATTGAAAGATATATGAGACTTTGGTGGACCATTATTATTTAATCGGCCGAAAATATATATGGGAGCTATATCTAAACCTGAACCGATTTTCAGGAAACTTAACATACACATTCTACATTCTATACCTAATTCATTACGCTGTGACAAACTTCGCGAAAATCGAAAGATATATAGGGACTTTGATGCAACATTTACCATAAATCGGACGTAAATATATGTTGGAGCTATATCTAAATCTGAACCGATTTTCAGGAAACTTAACACACATCATTCTGGACCTAATTTATTACGCTGTGGCAAATTTCGTGCAAATCGAAAGATATATAGGGTCTTTGGTACACCATTTACATTAAATCGGAGGAAAATATATATTGGAGCTATATCTAAATCTGAACCGTTTTTCTTCCATTTCAATAGGGTTCGTCCTTGGGCCAAATAAGTGACTTGTGCCAAATTTCATTTAAATCGGATCATAAATGCGACCTGTACTTTGTTTACAATTTAACATCTACAGACGGACGGACTGACGGATATGCATAAATCGACTCAGAAAGTGATTCTATGCATATTCTCAAAGTGAACCATGTGTATATCTCGTTTCCTTTTGCCTGTTACAAACATATGCACAAAGACATAATACCCGGTACCACAGTGTGGTGAAGGGTATAAAAATCTATACCTTGGATTGCTTCAAAAAAAATCTAAGATTTTTATATTTTTTAATATTTGCCATGAAATACCATCACCTTTATTTAAAAAAAAAATCGACTGACCGCGTAAATTATTGTCCTCTTATCCTTCAATTTCAAATCAAATCTGCCAAAAACTGTTGCATGCTCAGAATCTAATCAACACTACATTGTGTAAAATTTTCTCATTAATTAATTCATTTTTCGTAAAAGCAAAAAAAAAACACCAACACACACATAAGCGAAAGTTTTCTTTTCAGTTCCACAAGACATTGGTAATTAAGATCTCCATTCAATTATGTGATAATTACACCGACAAATTATTAACCCTCTCCACCCCGGTTCTTTTCTGGCAGGGTGAGAAAGGGGGAGAAAATACACGAGTGAAGAAAAAACCTTTGCAAACTTTGTCCATTCTTCTTCTTCCTTTTTCCGAGTTCATACCAAAGGGGCATTAAATTGAAATTAAATGCCAAAACTTTTACATTTCAAATCTACAATCAGCCAGACAACCAACGAGCCAGCCAGCTAGCCAGCGAATATAAAAAAGTTCAGCTAATAATAGTAAATACAAAATCATTCATGAAAAGCATGATTCCTTTTCTCAATTCCAGGAATAGAATAAAACAAAAAAAGTCTGGTGGAAAATAGCCAGCTTCCATTGTGCGTATTAAAAATCTCTGAAGTTCGTGGTATACGTATTCTACGTTAAGGCAAGTTTCCGGATATTACTGCACCTTTCATGACGTTCAATGATAAGTTGGGCTAAACTTTTCCTATCACCATGATTTTGTTCTCTGGTTTCCCTTTTTTCTTATATGAGCCAAAATTGAGAAAAAAAAAACTTTTATTTCAGCTTCAGAAATTCCTTGCTTCGTTTTTTTTTTCAAAATATATCTTTTCTAAAGGTTTTTTTTTTTTGTGACTTAGAGTATTGGCCATCAGCATCATCATTGGACATTGGAAGTAAAACCTAACTAGGAAATGAAAACTGCAATGATGATGACGATGATGGTGTCGTGGGATCATACTTACATTTTGCTGGTCCTTTACGTCCGGCTTCCCTTGAATAGACTGTATAATGGGTTATTATGCCATTGCGATTTCTCGGTGGCAGCCATGAAATCAAAATGGAATCTGCTGTTAGTGCTGCTGCCTTAATGGCAGCCGGTGCATCTGGTACATCATCCTCCGTTTGGCAATATAACGGCTGACTGGCTACGCCATCACCAGTGGCCGTGTATGCCAGCACCCGCAACGAGTAATTGGTCGCCTTGTGTAGTGTGTGCAGATAGGTTTCCAAATTCGATGTACGTTTTATTTCTAGTTTTGCCGGAAAATCAACTGTAGTTCCCCGTGGTATAGAGACAGATGGAAGCATGTGACGAGAAAGAGAAATAAGAAAGAAGAAGAGACAAATTGAAATGAAAATTGAGTTATTTTTGTTAAAGTACTTGACAAAAGTTCCAAACTTTGTGAATTTGGGTGGAGGAAATGTATTTATTGCCAACAACCACTAGATATTTCTGTTAAGAAATAAATTTTATTGAATTTAGAAAAAAATGAGCACAGCCTTTAAACTACTTTGAACATACAAACACAGTTAAATTACTAATTTGAAATCTCACTTAAATTATTAACATTACAAATGGCTATTATTATGTCATCATAATAATTACATAAGAACGCCCTTTTTTAAAAATCTGATTGCTCTCATATTCATTGAAGTGGTTTTAATATTTTTTTAATATAAATCATATTTCCGCGCCAAATTCCATTTCCTAATTTATAAAAATAACATAACAACATTGTACAACAAAATACAAAAAAATAAACAAAAAAAAAAAAAAAAAACTATTTACATATGTTTCAAATGCTTCGAACACTGGTATTTTTCTTTTTTTTGTAGCCATAGAATCACGACTTTTCTAAAATAAACAAACCAATTTTGTATTTTTTTCCATCTCCACAAAACATTATTTGACCTAAACTAACAAAAACAAAATAAATGAATGGACAAAAAGTGCACACATTTTAAACATGAACGAGTTGTTGCCCATAAAACTGCATACCGCAAAATTTTTAAACCACAAATCCATACAGCAAACACAAAACGATATCAAATATGAAAACGAATCGTGGGAAACCATAGACAATACAAAAGGATCAATCAAACGAAAAGATAGTTGAATGTGTTAGCAAGTATGTGTGTATGTAATATAAATGTATGCACATCGCAGCAAATAGAATTTCAAATGTCCAAAAATATCAAGTGAAATACTAATGATAGAAATTCATGGAATATGTTGAATACATGCATTTATTTTTGAGGATTTTCTGAGGAAATTTTTCTGCATATAAATTTTGTTCAGGAATATCAAATTGACATTGATTGGTTATATTTCTGGGATGATAATGAAGTAAATTATAAGGAGGAGAGTAACATATGACATTCATGGAAGAATACATTATATAATACTCTACATACACATAAGCACTATTTTCCGAAATCCCTTTCTTATTTCCATTACACAGATTAAAAATAGATCAGAATTGTTATTTAAATTTTGCTTTGTAAGGGCAGTGATCATTTGGAAGTAATTTTTAAGTGAGTTATTTATACTCTTTCGAGGCGAACTTAATGGTCTGAGTATTGTAATGAAAAGGAAAACCATTATGCGACGCGTTTCGCCGTTGGTTAAGCGGCTCATCGGGCATATTGGGCTATGTGGCTTTACGAAGATCGTATGTTGACAGCTTCTATTTATTTCGCCCTGATGCGAAACTTGCATATGCGAATTAAGTTCAAATTTGTTAAGGTTCGTTATGTTAGGTTTCCACTTCTCTCCTATGTCAAAAACTAAATTTAGTGCATTTGCTATTCTATTTACTACATAAATTCGAGTTTCCAAAGTTATCTCCAAAGCTCAATAATACACTTCAGTAGTAATCTAAATTCCAAATCTCAAGATTCAACCAAATTCAAATTGTTCCAAATTTAGCGCCATTTAGTAATTTTTATACTAATATATAAGAATTTCTAGAACTACATCAATCCTACACTCTAACAGTAATCTTAATTCCACCAAAGTCCAAATTGTACCAAATTCAGTATTTTTCGTACTCATAAGTAAAAATTTCCAAATATACCTCAATCCTGCTTTCATATAGTAAACGTAAGTGTAAATTTCAGAATTCCAGCTTTACCCGTTCGCCAACATCCAAATTGTAGCAAAGTTAGTACCATTTATTAAGTTTCGTAGACGTAAATACGAGTTTCTAAAACTTCCTCAATTCCACACTCCAACAGTAATTTTAATCACAAATTTCAGGATCACAGCCCTATCCGATCACATAGATCCAAATTGTACCATATTTAGTACTTTTCGTACTTATGAGTTCAAATTTCCAACACCGTCTCAATCCTGTATAGGAGGTGATGCAAATGTGGTATACCCATTTGTTTTTAGATTGCCAAATTTTTATATTTTATTCGATTAAATTGAAATTTTACACTTAACATGCTACATGTGTTGTCTTTCCGTGTATCAATTTGAAAATAATATTATTCTAACAATTTAAGAGATATTTGAGAAAATATTTGAAATTCCATTAAAAGTGATTTTAAAAAAAGTGAAGGTAATGTGGTATACCACATGATGTTAATGTGGTGTAGCATAATTTTCACTTCCAATTGATATCTTATATAATTTATTGTTTTTAATGAATGTGAATTAGCTCGAGATTTAAGTCTGTTAAGATTTTTAACGGATACGTTGAGTGGAACATTAATTTTTATTGTATAATAATGTCTACACATGGCAATATTTAATTTTCGTACGGAGAAGTAGTTTAAATCCCATGTCCTTTGTTTTCCTTCCTTATGATGCATGGTAGGCTCTCGTAGAGGACAAATGTTTCAAATAGTAATGAAATTTTGTCGTACGGAGAAGTAGTTTAAATCCCATGTCCTTTGTTTTCCTTCCTTATGATGCATGGTAGGCTCTCGTAGAGGACAAATGTTTCAAATAGTAATGAAATTTTGTCTTGTGCTGGCTTTTTTTCATACAGACTCAAGGTATACCACATTACCTGCACTTGTGTTCCCTGAAAAATTGTCTAGTTTTTTTCCTAAATTGGTAAATATGTGGTGCAATCACACATATTATTTGATTTTTAGTACTTACTGATTATTTTAATGCTTTCATAATAAAGATTAAAATAAATCTGTAAAACAAAAAATTATTTTTAAACTTCAACCGAAAAAAGTCAATTTCATGAAAAATTTAATTTTTGCTACTGATTCTCAACGTAAGTCAAATAAATTAAACAGATCATTGCTATCTTATTTTTTTGAGAACAGCAAACTATAAAATATGTTTCAGTTTTCAGTTTACAAAAAAAGTGACTATACCACATTACCAACCTATACCACATTTGCATCACTTCCTATACTCTAACGGTAATTTTATTTTCAAATATAAGTTTTCCATCTCTATCCTTTCACTCAAATTTAAATAAGTAACCAAGTGATCCTACACTCACACTCCAACCTTAATTTTAATTCCGCTCACACAAAACGAATTGTACTATATTTAGTACCATTTAATGCTTCTCGTATCCATGAGTATGAAATTCCAATACTACCTTAATTCTGTAATTTTCATTTCAAATTTAAGTTTTTCATCTCTATAAGTTCACTCAAAAATAAAATTGTACCAAATTCAGTACCATTTAGTAAACATACTGACGAATTATCAAAACTACCGACATATCTTAATCCTGCACTCCAACTGTAATATTAATTAAAAATTTTAGAATCTCAGCCCTATCCGTTCACATAAAAACAATTTGTAAACTATTTGGTACCATTTAGTACTTGTTTTTTTCTACAATTCAGAATTTCCTGAACTACGTCAATCCTACACTCCAACATTAATTTTTATTCCAAAATTCTGGAGTCCAGCTCTAACCATTCACACATAATCAAGTTGTACCAAATATAGTACCATTTAGTACACACAAGTACTATGCTCCCGTATATCAATTCTATATTCCAACAGCAACCACTATTCCAAATTTTAAGTTTCCATCTCTCTCCGTTCGCCCAAATCCAAATGGTACCAAATCAAGTGCCGTTTAGTACTTTTCCTACACATAAATACGTATTTCCAAAGATGTCTTTATAGCTCAATCTTCAACAGTAATCTTAATTCCAAATGTCAGGTCTTCAGCTCTATCCTTTCAAGCCAAATGCAAAGTGTACTAAATTTTGTACCATATAGTACTTTTCGTACCAATAAGTACAAATTTCGAACACTATCGCAATCCAAAACTCCAACAGCAACAAACTACTTCCCAACCTGTATTGCATATAAAATTTCAAGATTCTAACTATATATGTTTCACATATATACAATTGGAAATAAATTTAGTAAATTTTAGTACTTTTCATACACTTATAGGTAGAATTTCGAAAAACCCTTTTTTTCTTTCGAACTTTCCATCAGTGACCCACATTCCAAATTTCAGAATTCTAGCAACATTTCAGAATTCATGGTACATTTGAGTACTTTTTGTACCGTTCTAGTTCGAATTTCCTAATACCCAGCTTTATATCACACCTACACACCAACTACAACCCACACTCAAAATTCCAAGCTTCTAGCTTTAACCGTTTCGTCTGGGCGATGATCTGTCAGTCACTCACTCACTTAAAACTAAGCTCTTTTATATATTAAGATGAACCTATAAATATCGCAAATGGTGCAGAGTCTAAAGACGGAGGCTATATATTATATTTTCCTTATTATAACAATACTAATCATCCTATGTTCAGTAGCAATGAATGGGCAAAATTTGAATGCCCTATCTTTAATATTGCGATATCTATCTTACTTTCAAAAGATTGACGGACGGATATAACTAAAACGACATAAAATTTAATTCCGATCAAGAATAATTAATTACATGTTATGGTATAGACCGAATTCCTTCATTTCCTTACGGTGTTATTTGTCAGCTATAAAAAGTATTTTTTGTTAAAAAGGATTTTATGATACTCTCTATGTTAGGGCCTTAATAATACTTTATGATCATCTACATATTAACATAGATTTTTATATAAGAATATCATCTGCGATCGTATTTTATTCCGCTGCTACGTGACATTCATTTCATTTTCTACAATGTTGCACAATTTTTAATGCAATAAACCGTATATGTTTTAACTAGCCCTCCTACATTTTCAAAAACTGCAGCGACAGATACTTAAACTACAACTTCATTTCAATTGACAATAACTTAAAAAATAAATTTCTGAACCCTATAAAAAGGACAATGACAAAATGTAATAATAAAATACCAAAAATTTGTATCTGCACTTTGTACAAATTGCCGTACATAAACATAAATACACTTTTCATGAGGCTAACCTTAGACACCGCTATACGATACACTCTTTAAATTGCAAGTTGTACTTACTCTGATTCACAATCGGCCGATATAAAATTTTATAGCCCTGAATTATGCCACCGTGAAATTGCAATGGTGGCTCCAGCCAGGATACTTTTAGACTTTGTGACGATAATGCGGTACAGTTGACATGTTGCGGTGCTGCTTCCGGCACTGTAATATGCATTTACGTTACGTTTTAAAAGAGATAGACGAACGTAGTAGAATGCAAAAAGTAAGAAAGAAAAAAGAGAAAACAAAAATGTTATATAAATGCATATAAAAATTATATGTCACTCAGTGAATTAACGTTAGTAGGTGATGGCGGGTAGATGGTACAGTGGTTTGTGAATGTGCTGCAAAAAAATTTAATTATTATTATTAAAATACATTTTGAAGAGTAATTCATTTAACAAATGATTTCGATATTATAAAAATGAACAAATAATCAATTTGAGAAGCAGAACTCCCATTCTGCCTACAATAATTACATGTCCTTGGTGGCGTATAAAGAATATTAACTCAAATTGTGTGATAATTATACGTCCAGATGGTCATAAACAAATGTAAGGGTTCAATAATCATCTATCCCATTACGAAAGGCGTGTGGATAGACTGAGTTTATGGAAATTGACAGCGGCGAAGAATAATGAGCTAAGAAGTCTTTTTTTTTAATTCGCCTAATATATGGTAGAATTGGTATTGTATGAACAATAATCAAGATTAAGAATTTTTTGTTAAGTGAGTGGTTCGTGACATGAGATGAAATCATGGTTTTGGCAAATATTGAATAGAAGTGCTACAGAAATTTGCTGTTGGTATGTATGATTGTAATAATAGGGTATTTTCGAAATTTTGTATTAAATGTACACTGAAATGGGTACCAATGACATATATTCTAATAGAACAGGAACTCTGACGTTGGGTTAACAATATGTGTGTAGGATTAAGATAAGGCTGTTGTTCTGTCAATTAATATTTTATGTCTGCTACATTAATTGCAATATGTAGGGAAGGAATGGATATTGAATCTTCAACATTGATACAATTTTGTGTTTGGAAATGTGCGATTACGAAAAATTCTAAAAGCTCTTATTTTGGTTGATCAAAAGAAGTTACTAGTGGTTGGAATTATGACGATGGCTCTAGAAATTCTTACTCTAAGTGTGAGTGAAATTTTGTGGCTAGCACTTAAATTATTATATTTGGCTCATGAACGGTTGTAGTATATAGGATATCCAAGAGTTATCCAATTCATGGATTCAAAAATATGGGACTAGAATTCGACATCTCTCAAACTAAGCTTTTAAACCATTTTTATACAATGTTCGGCCCATTTTTGTTCACCTTTGCCTCTCTTATGACCATTTCCAGCAAGATGTAAAAAGGCCACACGACAAACTGTCACCTTCTTGGAAACCTTGTTCGGTATTAAAGGGCTCCGAGAGGTCCTTTCCGACTTTAACTGCTGAACTTGTGCCAGTTAGAGTTATCCTGCATAGCCGTATTAATTTTGCAGGAATCTCGAACACAGACATAACTTTAGACACTTCTGAACGGACAGGTTTGTCGAATGCGGCTTTATAGTCGACGTATAGGTGGTATGTGTTTTTCGTGGGTCAGGATTTGGCGCAGATTCAAAAGTATGGGACTAGAGTTCGACATCTGTCAGACTAAGGTGTTACACCATTTTTATACCCTCCACCACTCTGTGGTACAGGGTATTATGTCTTTGTGCATATATTTGTAACAGGCAAAAGGAAAAGAGAAAAAGACCCCAGGTTCCTTTTGAGAATATACGTAGAATCACATTCTGAGTCTAATTATGTTTATCCGTCTGTCTGTCCATGTTAAATAAATAAAGTACATGTCGCATTTATGATCCGAATGATAACGAATGGTTCAGATTTGGATATAGCTTCCATACATATGCTTGTCCGTATTTCTGTAAATGATGCACTGAACTCAAACACTTGGTCCGATTCAAACGAAATTTGAAATAACCTACTGTATTGAGTCTACAGTAACGTATGTCAAGTTTAGTGAAAATCGGTTCAGATTTAGATATTTCCCTCCGTTTTTATGCAAATGGTGCACCAAACTCCCAATATATGTTCAATTGAGAAACATTTTTGCATAGCCTTAGAATCGTTTAAGATTTAGATATAGCTCCTACACACATTTTCGTCTGATTTTATGTAAATGGTACACAGAAGCTTTTATACTTCTCTCGATTTACATGATGTTCTGCATAGCGTATCAAATTTAGTCTATGTTGGCCAAGTTTCCTTAATATCGGTTCAGATTTAGATATAGCTCCCATACATGTGTTTATTCGATTTTAGGTAAAAGGAGTCCTAAACTCCAATTATTTGTCCGATTGAGACGACATTTTGCATTGAATATTAAATTGAGTGTTTTGTTGAAATCGGTTTAGATATTTTTGTCCGATTTGATGTAAATGGTGCACCAAAAATCTACGTTTGTTCGATTTATACGAAATTTTGCACATCGAATTCAATTGGGTCTAGAATGATATTTATTGAAATCGGTTCAGATTTAGACATAGCTCCCATATTTATTTTCATCCGATTTTGTAATAGGTGTACCTGTTACACGAAATTTGCACAGCCTATTGAATTGCATCTAAAATGGCGTAAGATGGGAATAGCGCGTAATGGATATTTTAAAATATGTTCTGATGTGGATGTAACCCTTATTTATTTTCGTTTGAGTTGACGCTGTACTGCAGCATATCAAATAGTGTGTGCCACGTTTGCTCATATCGGCCCAAATTTACATATAGTTCCGATACATAATTTGTGACATATGGTACACCAAAGAACCCATGTCTGCCCGATTGACGTGTTTTTCATAGATTTCAGAATGGTATGAGTATGGATTGATTTAAACTAGTTCAAATATCTATTTATATCACTTATTTAAGTATGTCCGATTTCATTTTTTCTATCGAAAAGGTTCAAAAGGTTTTCTCTTCATGTAAAAGTCTAACATTGACGAAAATGGAGAAAGACAGTGAAAACGTACAGATATCTTGTCTTAGAGAACCCCATCTGAGACCTTAGGAGCGAATTTTAATTAGAATATTTGTACGTCAAAAATCTTGGACTTAAGGTACAAAAAAAAAACATTTGATTTTGACCGACGACATATAATCTACAAATAATGTGTAATAGCTGCAAACAAAGATGTAAAAAACATTAGATTTTTGTTTGCAGCTATTACACATTTATGAATTCTAAGGTCACAGACTTTTGCAGTGTCGAATTTGTTCCACTGGGTTCTAAATAAACTCGCTGATCAGGATAGTACACAAAAATTCTATTATAGTACTGGGCCAAAAACCCTGTCGTGAGTGCAGTGTAAGAAAATTATTAGAATTTAGACGTATGCGTGTCGCTATTGGGACAAACATGCTGTAAACTTTTGAGATACATGTATACGAATTTATCTTGCCACAAAAGTAACTAATTTTGATTGGAATTAATTCTTTTATATGAGTCCGAAGATATAATTTTGGTAAAACTTGTCCCCTTTGCCAGTTGTGGTATGGGCAGAACGCATATTTATACTTCATGGCCTGAAAACTTTCCATTCCATTATAAGTACTATAAGAAATAGAAGCTACAGTTCCATATCTACAAAAAATATAAATTTTTAATTTTTATACCAGAACCTTAATAATTTCTACCTTCCCACCCCGCCTATAAAAGTTTATCGGTTTCAATCAAAGCCATTAAGTAATTTACATCGTAATTTACAAAAATAACACTTATTTTATAAACTTAAAATCCATATAACCCTCGACCATTTATCTTCTTTGTCTTGTTTTAGCTTGGCCAAGTCAACTTTTAAGTTATTAAATTTAATTACATCATTCCGAGTCCCTTAAACCACTTTTATGCATCATTCTACATTGGTATAAATGTTTTTAATATCCAACCATTAACGAAAAAATACAAATAGCCAGCACACCGTCGTACCATCGCTGGTGTCCGTATAAGGAACATATAATGCCTTGAGGCCATTTACGAATTGTCTAAAAGTAAAAATACTACAACATACACACATACCTAAGTATGTATAGCCAACGTTTGGAAAAACGGAAAAAGCGGGAAGATATATGAGACCGGTGTTTCTATAATACATGAAAGCTCTTCCGACAGTTTATATTTTGTGGCACACAAATAAACCCACAAAAATAAAAAAATAAGAAAATTCCAAAGCAAAGCTAACAATGAACCAAAAACAGAAAAAAATGGAAACATCCAAGAAGAATTGTGATAAAAATAGCACATAACACGACGACGACGACGCTAAAAGCATTTTTAATGTTTGTTGTTATTAAGATAACAATTTGTACATCTGTTACCTTCAATACAAAAAAATACGAACGTGGGCATGCAGGCGAATAACACGTAGAAAACGCGAGTGAGTGAATGAATGAGTGAGTAGAGGCCATGGCAGACAGACAGACACAGCAACAACAATTGTCTGCCAAGGATTCTTTGTGCCACTTATTATATTTTTATTTAAGCTAAAGTGAGAACTATACACTGCTCACATCCACACCACATAAACGTCACCGTCATCATCATCACCATCGCTCGCCATCGCCAGTGAATACTTTGCACTTTTTATCCACGGCATTTTTGTCTTTACCACCTCTACTACTTTACTCTACACTTACCTCCCTCAGATGTTGTCCCAAAGATGGGCGTACTCCATGGTCCCGAACCAAAACTATTCAAGGCTCGCACCGTAACCGCATACCGGGTATACTTTCGTAAGCCACGTAATGTGGCCTTCGTTGTGGCCCAGCCACTTACAATCACAGACTTCAGTGAATTATTGACAACGCTAATGTAGTTGATATTCTGTTTTTCTTCGCTACAGTTGACGGTATAGCCGATGAGTTCGCCATTCCAGGATTCACGTGGTGGTATCTGCAACAAGATGGAGAAAAGAAAGAAAACAGAAAAAAATATTAAGAGAATTAAGGTATGTAGATTAAAGTTGGGAAAGTGAAAAAATGTTAAATAGTTTGGACAAACAAAATCTGTAATATTAACTGAAAGTAAATATATACTTGGAATTCGATTCGTTCGATTTGATTAATAAAATAGCATTGGATGTTGTTTTATAAGGTAGAATGTGCATTAAATTGGTCAACATCTTAAAATATTCGTCGGAGACGAATAAGATTTATATACTTCTGATCAGAATAAAATTCTATATATATATTTAGCAACTTTTAGTAGGGAGCTTCAAAATATCCTTATAACGGAAATAGACATAATCTAACAATTTTTTAATATTCCATTTTCAAAAAATCACTTTTTTTTTGTGGCACATCAATGATTTTTGGTACACATATAGAGAAAAATGTTCTGACTCCGAAACCGTTCGCAATCAAATTTTTGGTTGATGCGCGCAAAAGTTATGGAGGTTTTAATTTTGGGCTTAAGAAAAAAATCTTAAAATTACGCCGTTTCTTACATTGACCAAAAACGTTGATATAGATTTTCCTCCGTAAAATAAGAATATGAATATATTATAATAATCGCGATAATGTTGCACATATTCGCGAAATATGAGAAAAATAAAAAATATATAGCAGATTACATCAATATTTTCAATATATTAATGACATGCACACACCAAAAAAATAATTTAAAAATATCTACATAATCTAAACACCATGATGTAGCGGTTTCTAAATCAAAGCGACAACAAAACAAGATATTGAGGAAAAATATTTGTTTTTGGTTCGAAAAAATAATGTCATCATATTTATTTTTTTAATTGTATACAAGAAATTTCAGAAAAAAAATTTGGGGTTATTGTGCTATTTTATCCGAATTTCGCCGAAAAATTTACCTATATAATAACAATTACTTCTTGTGTTTATTATTATATAGGTCAAGACCCTTCCCACCCTTAGAATTAGGAATAAATCTTTAAATAAAATTATATTATGAAATATACATTTTAAATTACGTGTAAATCGCGTAATTATCAAAATCTGATGCGCATGCGGTTTCCAGGAAGTACAGAAGTTTATCTTCCAATCCATATATATTTTGCGAAATTTCATTTGACGGCTAAGATGTGCCACACGTTACATTGAAGTACACAAAAACTCGTAAAACGCGAATAATTTCCGAAAACACCATATGCCATTGACGCGCATCCGATTTCGGTGTGCAACCTAAAAAACATACATCGATCTATACCGATTTCAATGTGGTCCATTAAGAACCATGGATGTGCCAGCTCACACTATTTTTGAGATAAATTGCGTCTAAATCGCGTAATCCTCAAAATCATTTGATGCGCATGCGGTTTCCAGGAAGTACTGAAGATTATCTTTTAATCCATATATATTTTGCGAAATTTCATTTGACGGCTAAGATGTGCCGCACGTTACATTGAAGTACCCAAAAAATCGTAAAACGGGAATAATTTCCGAAAACTCCATATACCATTAACGCGCATCCGATTTCGGTGTGCACCCTAAAAAATACATCGATCTATACCGATTTCAATGTGGTCCATTAAGAACCATGGATGTGCCAGCACAATCTATTTTTGAGATAAATTGCGTACATCTCTCTTTCTGAAGTTTTAAAAGTTTTCTTTTCGAAAAAGATCAAAATACGTATGTGGTCATTTATTGAAGCGGAAATGATACACAGAAAACGCAAGTAAATCCGCGATATTTTCAAAAACATTTGTTGCCAAATTTCGTGTTTTTGGAATGCCAGTTCTCGCCGTTCTAGTAGATGGATTTTCACGAAGAAGATTTTATATCATCCGAAACGTAAAAAACCTAATTGATCGCGGGTACCCATATCATTCAGTTGACAGATCTAAAAATTTGGCCCGAAAAATAGGTTTTTTAGAAATTTGATCGCACAAAATTCGCACCTTCGGATGAGTATTACTCTGAAGCTGTGCATACTACATACACAAAATACATATCAAATTACGCAGATTCGCGACTACAATAATCTTATAATCGATTTTTATAAATTCCTGTTTGCGTATTAAAGCTAGAAGTAAAATTAAAAAAACACTCAAAATCGAGCTTCAAAATGTCAGCATCATTTAAAGGTAGATGCAGTTAAAATTTTGAAAAATGATACATAAGGGGCGTAGTCCCCATTTTGTTGGCTTCTAGTTTTATTTTGAGACGAAGACCGTGCAATGAGTGGCTTAGTCACAAATCCTGTTTTTACACATTTTTTACATTAAAGTAGACACAGCATTCAACAAAATTAAGTTTGGAGGTCAATATCATGAACAGTTTGCAACGACAGACCAATTAACCCAAAACTATTCACTTTTTTCATATACTTAAGTAGTTCCCGAGTTATAAATAGGTGAACCTCCGCTTCAGCTATGTTAAAAAATTGGCAATATTGCCCATATAATAATTTTCTGAATTAATTTAATTCTTTTGAGCAAAGTACAATACGCATTTTTGATCCGATTTGGATAAAACTTGGCACGGGCCACTTATTTGTCCCAATGACGAACCCTATTGAAATTAGAGAAAGTCGGTTCAGATTTAGATAAATCGTCGATATACATTTTCAATTTTATGTAAGCGGTGCACCATACTCCGATTGGTGCAAGGTTTATCCGAATGAGACAAAATTTTGAATCAAGTACAGATTGACGTTTGTGCTTTTTGTTGAAATCGGTTCAGATTAAGTTATAGCTCCCATATATATTTTCGTCAGATTTTATGTAAATGGAGCACACAACTCCCAGAGTCCTCAATTAAGTGCAGATTGGCGCATCTGAACTTCTCTTTGAAATCGGGTCAAATTAAGTTGTAGATATAGCTCCCATGTATATCTTACGGCCTTTTTATGTAAATGGTGCACGAAAATCTCTAAGGTTTGCCCGATTTAGACGAAATTTATATTTTTTGAAAAAAAAAAAATAAATATATAACAGGCGTAGTAATGTTAATGATTATATTTCAAGAACTATAACAGACGATTTTTTTTAAGGACCATTACAAACTTGGATTTCTTAAAAATATTGGCGTGGATTTTTTAAATATGTTTTCAGAATCAAATACTGGCTTCGATTTTTAAATAGTATTTTTGCATAGAATACAACAGGTGACAATAGTTTTAAAGGCGTATATTTTAATTGATATTTTTCCAAGGAGTATATAAGCGAGGATGTTTAAAAGAATATTTTCCCCAAGACTATTTTGGGCGAGGGTTTTTAAATTTTTTCCAAGGACTATATTAGGCTAGTATTGTTTCAAGAATATTTTCCCAAGGACTGTAGTCGGCGAGGATTTTTTAAAGATTATTTTTCCGAAGGACTATATTGGTTGGGGATTTTTTAAAGAACATTTTTTCCAAGGACTATATTAGGAGTGGATTCTTTAAATAATATTTTACCAAGGACTATATCAGGCGAGGATTTTTTTAATAATATTTTTCCAAGGACTATATTATGTAATGTTTTTTAAAGAATATTTTTCCAAGGACTATATTAGGTGAGAATTTTTTAAAAAAAATTTTACAAGGACTATATCAGTCGAGGATTTTTTAAAGAATATTTGTTCCAAGACTATATTAGGAGAGGATTTCGTTAAGATTATTTTTCCATGGACTATATTAGGCGAGGATTGTTTAAAGAATATTTTGCCAAGGAGGATTTTGTAAAGAACATTTTTCCAAGGATTATATCAGGTGAGGATTCTTTAACGAAGATTTTTTTCTCAAGGAATATTTTAGATGTGGATTTTTAAATAGTATTTTCTTAATTAATATTTTAAATTTTATATTTCAATAAAACCAAAAATTACCTAGCCTATGGTTTCCCGATGTTTATGGAATTACTGTTTGGTGTCGAGGTGGAACATTTTTATAAAATTTATCATTTTTATAATTCTTACAGTTTATGGGCGTGGAAACGAAGATGATGGACCTGTAAGACCACATACAATTCACTATTTGCTTTATAGAAGGTATATATTTTTGAATCAGGATTGAATCAGGCTTTCCATTCGCTTGGTATTTGGTAAAATTGTGACACCTTGTGGAGGAGGTACTCGTAATAGGTTTGTTAAAAATAGCATGATGTTCAAAGCTTGAATGAAATTTGGATATTCCGTTTACTTCATATGATATTTACAAAATCGTAAAATTTTGACCTTTATTGAAGGAGGTATTAGCAAAAGTGGAGCAAGAGGTTCCATCTTCGGACCCAATATAGAATGAAATTTGGATATTCCGTTTACTTCATATGATATTTACAAAATCGTACAATTTTGACCTTTATTGAAGGAGGTATTAGCAAAAGTGGAGCAAGAGGTTCCATCTTCGGACCTAATATAGAGTGGCTAATATAATAAGAATTTGGATTAAATTGGACATTAAATCGCTTAATATTGACGGATTTTGTAAATCGATCGCAAATTGTCTGAAACGGATTTGGTCCAAAGAAACATGGGGGTACATATTTCGGTACCCTTAATTGGCATAAAGCAAACCACGTCTGATTTTCAAATTGTGCACCAATCGTTTCCCTTATTCCGAAATTTTGCACAGCGTATCAAACTTCGTTTTGAATAACGTGTTTAAATTTTGTTGAAATCGGTTCAGGTTAATATATAAATCCTGGATATTTTTTATCCGATTTCTGAACCCAATAACAAACAAAATGTTGCACACCCCTTGGGCTGGATCCAGTGGCACAGCTTTTAACAAATGTATTCTCCTCTCACAATATAAAATATACATAATACATGAATTGAATCAGATACTCTCTTAGTGTAATACGAAGATTACAAGTGGTTATGACCTTTTTTATAGGAAGTATCAAAATTTTAAATAAACATTAACATTTGGAATGTGGGAAATACATTTTTAATATATTCTTTTATGGAACAAAACCATGCGAAACTCGACTCTAGAATTACCATAAACATTGTACCCATTAAAAATAATATTTATATAAATTATAAAATTGATGTAAAACATACATCCCCTTACAACTTACAAAGAAAATATGCAACAGATTGTGTTGTTACAACATTTTTATGATATTCATTTTACAAGATTGCTACAAGAGTGACATCGGGGTACACATTCTAAAATTAACCTCAATATTTGAATAAATATTCTCATTGGGCATTTACAAACATTTAAGCAAAGCAATAAACCTCTTAAGAAAAATCAAATATTCTACACAAACAAGAACAAAACCCTAATCGCAAATGCTAGCAATTTAAATATTTAAAAATCTATAAAGTCGAGGCGAACTCAGTAATAGGAGATAAAGCAGAAGAAAGCGAAAAGACGCCGACAGGAAAAATGAAAATGAATAATTTATCACATTACCAACACCACTTCCACCACATGGAAATGCTAAAATGACTCTGACTCATTTCCATTATGAACTCAAGAAATCGAAAAAAAAAACGAGGAGAACAGGAAAAGACAAGGTGGCAAGGAAATTCGTCTTGAAATAGAAGGTTTGCCATACACACACACACAACGTAAAAACTGATACTAAACTAAACGCTAAGGAACATCATTCACCTGAGACAGTTAATATATTTTACACTGCCACCACCTGAACTACAAAAATTATCTCGTTTATATTCTGCTGTAGTCAATTGGGGTTGAGTGAGAGCCAGAGAAGTAACTGTAAAACCACTTGTTACATTTTTTGTTGTTGTTTTTTATTTTACTAGGAATTTATTCTGAAATAAATTAGAAAATACCATAATGAGGTCAAGGACTATGATGGTTGGGATAGAGGGATATTTCGCTAAACGTATTAAATTCATGGTATAGAATATATAAATATAATTATGCTGATGAATATAGGTCAACAATGTAAACAGTCTCATTGTGGTTTTATGGTTATTAAAGAATAAAAGTGGATGCAGATTTCTGGAGAAGAATTTCCATAGTACTTGGAGGCAATTAAAAATTAGCTTTGTCGAATATTTAGAGGTAAAAACATCTCGTGTTACAGTATTTATTTGGTCGTTCAAGAAAATAAGGACAAAAAAGAATCGGTATATAAGGAGGATAAGTTTTATAAAAATATTTTTAAGTCGATTAAAAATGTTACTGATTTTCAACAGGTGGGCAAATGGACGTGCATTACATTGAAGACTTGTAAATTTGTATAAAATCACTTGAAGGCGTAAAGGATACGAAAACCGCATATGGTCGGAGGTTCAGGAATTACAAAGGTTTTATTATTCAATAAGGTATATGTTTATATCAATTCGCTTCAAATTAAATTTAAAGTTTATAAAATATTGACCCTTTGTTGGGGAGGTACCAGATGTAGGACTTGCTCCAGGCTTGGTAAAGATAATAGGTTGTGCAAAGTTTGGTTCAAATCGGGTATTGTATGCGCCTGATATTGGATTTATAAATATTGCCATTTTTGAGGGAGGTACCAGCAGGAATGGACTTATGAATCTCACTTTCGGATTTAATCTAGGCTTGGTAAAAATTATAGGTTGCACAAAGTTTGGTTCAAATCGGACTTTCTTTTTGCTAATATTGGGATCGGACATGATCAAGGCTTAGTAAATATAAATTCGTCTAATAATAGATTTGCAAAGATTGAACATTTTGAACAATTGTGTGGGAGGAGTGAGCAATGGATCCCATCTTCGGACTTGATCTAGACTTGGTAAAAATAATACTTTCCACAAAGATTAATTCAGATCGGATAGTCCGTTCGATTGATATTATAAAATTAATTTTTAGCACAATTTTGACCATTTTATAGGGGAGGTACCAGAAGGAGTGGAACGATATTCCCCAACTACGAACTTTAAGTAAATTTGAAAGAAATATTACGATATGCAAAGTTTAGCTTAAATTGGTTACTGCCTTCGAGAGTTATCATGCGCACCAGCCGGCCAGACAGACGGAGGACCGACAGTGGTAATTCGACTTAAAATTGTCTGAAACGGATTTCGTCCAAAGAAACATGGGGTCTAAACGCACAATTTAGATTAACTACATTTTTACCGTATCCAAGTGTAAACACCTCCTTAAGCATAAGGCTGAGGATACAAAAAGACCCATAAGGACTCGAGATAGAAGGATGTATGTTTAACAATATTTTTAGTCGATTAAACTAAGAAAATACAATCTCAAAAATAACCTGCGAAAAAAGTACAAAGGTTTTTCATCATTGAAAAACTGGGCAAGCAAATTATCAGACCTTGTATATGGGGGTTATTTAATGGACAACATATAGATCATTTTCTGGGAAAAAGGTTTTATTACCAAGTACTACGGAAAGCTAAAATAATTATATACCCAAATCGGGGCTTGAAACTATATAGAAAGTTTCTGCAAAAATGTATTTCACTCTCCACATTTATATATGAGCTACGTAAAATATGGAATATGTTTGTCGAAAATGTTATGTACAAATGTTTTAACCCTCCAGGAATCCGGATTGCCAATATTGCGACTAAAGCCTTTAAAGTAGCCTAAAATGGGAATATGTCCAATCTACGTTGATAATTTACTGTATGTCAGTTAGGACATGTTATAGAATAAATTCTATGCACATCTTTCCAGTACAACTTAAAATATTTTAGCTGTAGCTAAAAGTGTTGAAGAAACAATGACTGGGGTCTTAAGGAATATACAGTTCATTTATGACAACATGTTGGTCCCTGAAATGCATACAAATGAATCTGAATTCTAAAGGGAGCTATATCGAAAATATTCTTCAATGATTTTTTTACCTTCCAACGACCCACAATGCCAAATTACAGACCTTTCGAATGGATGGTGCGCTAAAACCTTCAAAACACCATAAATGCGACGGTCGTTTATCTGAGTGGTTATGAAACGAACATGTAATTATTGAAACCTCTAATCTAAATATGATAGTGATATATTGAAAATTGTCACCTAAAATACAGTTCTTGATCCAAGACCCCAAAATAATTTGTAATTCAGGATTCTTGGATCGAGAACCACTTTGATGGGGAAACCTTCAAACCACCGCCAATAAAGCGGATCCGGTGTATGAGAACTATGTCGAAAATACTCTCCAGAGATTTTTCTTACTGCTCTTTCGGTTGGATAATGCTGCTAAAACCTCCAATATACCATAAATTGAACGGCTATCAGACCATTCAGTTATATTGAACCCTAAACCTAAAACCCTCCTAAAACCTTCAAAATACCATAAATTTTGTCAGAACCTTTAGCTGGGGGCTATGACAAGTTATATTGAGCATAGCCTCGTGATACATCATTAGCCGCATGTCACGTCGGTGAATAGGTTCTGCTAAAAACTTCATAAAATCAACGGAGGTCATAATATGGATGATATGACTAAACATGGACGTATTAACAATTTCCCACTATTGTATTTTTTACCAACTAATAACCGGAAATGCCTCATTATATTCTTTCGATTGTAAAATGTTCCAGATCGGATCATTTTTTTCTGATGCTCCCATTAAACTATTCTCCCCGATTTTCGATATTTTGAGGATTTTTGACACGTTTTTCAGCCGAATTGGATGTAGTTTTATATTTTGGATTGTCACTGCCTGCAGGTCTCTTTATCAAAATCGTTTTAATATTGGTCAAGTTTAAAAGTATCGCCAAATTTCCGTATGTTGAGGATTTTTAACACGTTTTACGATAATTGGGAACGTTGGGTTCTTATATAGTACTAAATCTTCTTGCTTAATATTATCAATATTGTTTCAATATTTTGGGTAACCCCCATTTTGGCAATTTTTATACTTTTTACAGGCAGATATCAGCCAGAGTGGCAGGTAATGGTAGACCAAATTTAGTTTTTGGTCGTTCCTTCTGCCATTAACAAGTAATTAATTTCTTTTAATTATATTAACAATTTATATAAACAATTATACATAATACGATGTGAGTAATTTGTCAAAAATTTCCATCAAAGCTGTTGCTGCCAAAAAATGTTAAAATCAAAAGAGGATAACTGAATAACTATTGGCAATCAAATAAAAGTGAAATAGAAATCCGAGTCAGGAAAGTGTCTGTAATCGATGGGATGAAAAACGAAATTCCGAATTTTATTCGTACTACTGTGAAGTGGGACATATTGTGCGGATCCTTTATTATTATAATTAGGAGGTATGCCAATAAAATGTCTCTAAGCTGAACATTTCAAAATTACAGACCCTTCGGTTGAAAAATCCGTTAAAAAGCTTTAATATGTCGAAAATAGGGGATACATTGTATGAGGACATCACGAAGGCGTTGCCCGATAAGTTTCATTTACAATACCAAACCACCTAGAATAGTGATGTGATTTCGTTCGTAACTTCAAAATAAAGACAGACCGACGGACATTCAGTTTTATATTAACTTTATGAAGTCTCCGACAACTATTTGGAGAATTTGCAGAGTGACAAGTGTGACAAAATCAGTGATAATAATCTGATCTGAATAATCCCGATCTGACCCTCAGGAGAAGAAACCAAATTTTGTAAAGCAGATACTAAATCTTACTTCAAAATCGTATCGAGAATTACATTCTCGCACTTTCAGATTTAATGGTTTTGGTTACAATTTGCCACAGAATTGGCTGTACATCAGTATTTTGGTTTCTGAGCATGCTCAAACCTTCTAGAAGAAAATCTCAATGTAGACCCACACCCAGATAAACTATTTACTTAGCGAAATATGTCATATAATACCCGATGAAATTCTAAGTACATTCAATCAATTTTAAACTGCCCTCCCACTTTTCTATTTTGTCTATTGATCCATTTTGGCTTTTATTAGCCACACTTTTTTGCAATAATATTTTGGTCTGGCCATCCATAATAAATGTCACTCTCTGGTTAATTTTATTTACCACGACAAAGTTGTTCTTTTTTCTGCCTTCATATTTTCCTAACATAAATGCCAATAAAATTCTACAAGAAAACTTGTGTGTTAGGCGATCAAAGAAGAACGAACACCATTGTGTATATGGCCAACTACTAGCTAACATTCTTTGAACTAACTTACCTGCCAAGTGACAATCAATTCACTTTCGCCACCAGTCTGCACCTGGACATTGGATGGCGCTTCGGTGGGTGCTTCCTCTTGGGTCTTCAAGACAATTGGCTCGGTAAAGGGACTGCGTTCAATTTCATTGATGGCCTGCATGCGTATCAGAAAGGTAGTGGCTGGTGTCAAGCCCGATACAATGGCACTTTCACGTAAGTCGCTGTCATAGCTGTCAACACGAAAATATTATGTAATAAAAATTGGAAAGAAGTAGGAAAAGACATGATAAAAATTAGATATGTCAAGAAAACAAAATGGACATCTAAGAGAGTGCAGAATAAAAAATGAACGAACAATAACTTCACCTTTTACTTATACTGGTCGATGGCAATGTTACATTTATTATATTCGGTCCATTCCAATCACTGCCGGCCAAACCCAGTGCCGTATGAGATTGTAGATATTTCAATGGTTGATATTGCACCAAATAGGAGAGTACGGGTGAATTGCCATCGAACGGACGACGCCATGATAATTTTACTGTTCTTGAACCAACTTCAAATACCTCCAGATTTGAGGGGGTGTCCGGGCGCTCTTGCACCGCCAAATAGATAATTTGCTCCGCCCGGCCATATGGATTCTCAGCGACACATTTATAAATGCCCGAATCGTGACGATCCGAACGTGATATGGTCAGTTGCGAGTCAACACCCTTTTCGGTTTTCATTTCCGCTATGCTAAAGCGGAAATTATTCAAATCAATGCGTGCATTGTTGTGAGTCCAGGCGACACTAATGGGTTCATCACCTTTGGCATGACAGTCGAGTGTGACAGCATCATTACGTCGCGACGAGACGTTGCGTGATGTTTGTTCGAAACGTGCAGGTTCTGTGTTCAGTTGCGAATCCCGAATCGATGCCACAATGGATGGGGTGTTGAGGTCATCGAGTGAAAAGTGTTGTTTGTTGTTATGTATGTCAGTAGGAGTAGTAGTTGGTGTTGTTGTTGTCACCGTTGTCGTTGTATGACATGTTAGTACAGTGAATTTTGTTGTTGTTTAATTAACAAGAAACGCACACACACGTACGGACACAGAGAGGGACGCATACGCATCACCACCACCACAAGTAGATATAAAACCACAGCAAAACGTAGTCCAAACATAGAAGTGAAGAGAAAGGGGGAGGGAGAGGAAATACGTAAGCAAATTACAAAATATTCAAAATTCAATGGATATGTAGTTGTATTGTGTGTCTCTGTCACTACAAGGTAGGCTGCCAGCCAGCCAGCCTCGCATTCTGAGTGACTGGCACGTGTATTCTCATTCATTGATGTCACAGGGCCACAAAATACTCACCGTTGACATTGATGCGTATAATTTTCTTAAGACCAGCTCCAATATCATTCGTAGCCTGACACATATAGTAACCCTCGTCAATGTCGGTCGCCAAGTTGAGTACCAGCGAATGGTTGCGCATATTTAAAGGTTTGAAATCTGTATTCAATTTACCTGAAAGGAAAAAAGAGAAAGAAAACAATAGGAGGCACACATAAAAAATAAGTATGAATAAATCGGAATAACATTTTCGAGAAAAATGTAAAGCCATGAATGTAATTTCACATTTTTATGTTTGTTCGCTTTCAATTTACTCTAAATTTTTAATACCCTTTTCAAAGGATACAAATAAGTAAATTGCAATGCGTTGATTTCAATTTGAAGCTGGCAGTTGGTATTCTATTTTCAACAGCATGAAATTTAATGGAAAAATTTTTTAGAATAAATATCTTGGAATTAAAAATAAGTATAGATAGAGGCCCTCAGCGTATGATATCGTAAACCTGACTTATGTGGGCGAGGTACCCGAGATTATGGACCTAGAGATCCGATAGTCCCACTAAATATACGGTTAGAATAAATATTAAGGTCTGCTATGATGACATAACATAGCAGACCTTAATATTTATACTAACCAGGATTCACCATTCGATTCATATTATATAGGGGAGAGCAGGCCAAAGTGGTTTACGCGGATAAAGAACAAGATTGCCATATATGTGGTAGCGGGTCGGAAAAAATTTAAACCAAGATTTTATGAGCGCTGTTCAAAGGTGCCCCCGTTCAAAAGGTGCCCCCTCTCCCCTACATATTGTTACTAAATCGGATACTCCATTCACTGCATATGAAATTTACATATTATCAAAATGTTGACACTTTGTGGGAGAAGTACCAGAAGGTGAAAACCTATTTACTTCATATTCAGACTTAATCTAGGTCTAGTACTATGATTTTCCGTTCGCTTCATATGACATTTAAAAGGTACTAAAAGGACTGGACCGATAAATCCAAATATTATACATGCTTAGTTAAAATATTGACTTGTGCAAAGGTTGGTTCATATAATATTCTAATGTTAAACATATTTACAGCTAAATTTTTAACATTTTATGGGGAGGGTGCCAGAATGTGTGAAACGACATTCCCCACCATCGAACTTAATTTAAATTTGGAAGAAATATTTTGATGTGAAAAGTTTGGATGAAATCGTTTAATTCCTCGCAGAGTCAACCCCACAGTCAGACATTTGTAAATGGACTCCCAATGTTTTTAAGTACAATTTCCAATCTGAAGGTCCCGATTAGCTATTTCAAGTGTCCAGAGTATAAAAGACCTATGACAGATATCATTCTGTGTAGGAAAATATTATGTGTTTTGTTTTTGCAAAAAAGTCAGGCGAAATTCCAGTTTGTTATTTTTATAAAAAAAACTATTAATTTATGGGGAATGTATGGCATTGTTCGCCGAGGGGTAAGGCAGGGAAGACTATAGTTTCGGATCTCGCCATTGATCCTCATCAGTTCCTTTAGTTTTTTGTTGGGATATTTTCCCCCTAGAAACTATATTTTGCTCTTTACAAAAAACCTTTCATACCCAAATGTCTCTTGTAATAAAGCGAAGTACTTAGCTGACCAACGAAATAAACTGCATGAGAATTTCGCTGGTGCCTCACTTCGAGGTTAACAAGGCATTTACAAACAATACCATACTATTCCCATTGTTGTGTGCTGAAGTTAGACAGCAGCAAAATTCTCATGCAATTTATTTCGTTGGTCAGCTAACCATGTCATACATTCCCACAAATAAATAGTTGTTTTTTTATAAAAACAACAAACTGGGATTCATCCACATGGTTTCACGGGATTAGGTCACTAGGTTTATATTACAGGATCTCGGTGGTCGAAACAGGAGCTGTTCTTTTTATATTTACCCAAAAATTGGGTATAAACTCATTAACTGCCGAACCACTAGACATAGGCGGTCAAAATTTGGCTCAGATGGTTTTTTATCAATAAAATACTGGTATGGGAAATGGGGTCCCTGTGAAGTGGTTCAGCAGTTAATGAGTTTATACCCAATTTTTGGGTAAATACTCAAAATAGGGGTACCGTTGTATGGGGGCTACCAGTAAACGTGGACCTACATACATAAATTTTAGTATGGACATTTGGTAGCCAAAAAGAACACTCTGTGCCAAATTTTCGGGTAAATACTCAAAATAGGAATACCTTTGTATGGGGGCTACCAGTAAACGTGGACCTACATACATAAATTTTTCCATGGATATTTGATACCTAAAAAGAACACTCTGTGTCAAATTACAGCCGTGTGTCAAATTTTGGCCGCCGATGTCAAGTGGTAAATACCCGAGTTTTTACCCAAAAATTGGGTAAAAACTCGGGTATTTACCCTCGTCTTTAAAGTATCGTAAAACTATCCATTCTAAATCGAGTTGATAACAGAAACCCGGAAATAGGGTGTAAGATGTTGTATTACCGATTCAATATAGTAAATACCCAAATAAATACCCGCAAATGGGTATTTACCCATCCCTTGGGTATTTACCCGGTAAATACCATCTCTACCTATTCCGTTATAAATTCTATCATGTTTAAGAGCACAAACAAAATTAATACAACTTAAAAATATTTATACGGTGAAAATGTTCCTCATCGAAATATTGGTTTTAGACCCAATGTTTCTTTGGACCAAATCCGTTTCAGAAAATTTGGAATCGATTTACACATGTACGTCCGTTGTCCGTCTGTCTGTCTGGTGCGCACGATAACTCTCGAAGGTAATAATCGATTTCATCCAAACTTTGCACATCTTAATATTTCTTCCAAACTTAGTTTATGTTCGAAGATGTGGAATATCGGTCCACTCATTCTGGTACCTCCCCCACAAAATTGTCAAAATTGTGCTAAAATTAATTTTTTATTACATGTAAACGGACTATCCGATTTTAACGAAACTTTCGTGATATTCCTTACCAAGCCTAGCTTAAGTTGAAAGATGGGACCCATTGGTACCTCTCCCACAGAGCGTCAACATTTTCAATATTTATAAACCAAACTTTGCATGACCTGTACAAAGCCTAGATCAAGTTCGAAGGTGAGATCGATTGATCCACTCCTTCTGGTACCTTCCACACATATGGTCTACATTTTTAATATTTATGAATCCAATATCAGGCGAATGAAATGTCCGATTTGAACCAGTCTTTGCACAACCTATTATCACAACCAAGTCCGAAGATGGGACCCATTGGTCCACTCCTTCTGGTACCTCCCAAACAAATGGTCAACATTTTCAATATTTATAAATCCAATATTAGGCGAATGGAATGACCGATTTGAACCAAATTTTCCACAACCTGTTATCTTTACCAAGCATAGCTCAGATTTGGAAGTTAGACATAAATATTTACAGTCGTCTATGTATTCTGAAGTTATTAACTGACCATTTACCAAACTAGACGAAAATGGAAATTTTACATGAAGTTTCGGTTGGGTTCAATTTAGTGATCAGATGGTGTATAGGGGATGAAATGACTGTCTAGAGAACATACTCATAATTCGAACATGACAAATTTTACATGGGGAAGGGGTTCTGGTGTACTATTGAGAATGGCTGTTCAGATTGTGATCGATCAATATTTGAATCTTATGATTTAAATGTTCAGGTAAGAAGGATGAGTTGCTGACCTCTAATTGGTCAAGTAACGAAAAAAAATGTTCTTGCTCTGAATATAGATCCGCAGAAAGTTATACTTTAGTGGTGCTTGTGTAGGATATCATATCGAGTTTTTTTCACGTTACGTTTTTTTTTTTTTTTTTGCGAATATGGCTCGATATGACCGACCCCGTCTGACTATACTGCTCCGCTCAAGAACCCGGAATGTGAAATTACGTTGGAAAATGTTTCAAATTAGTTTATATGGAGGCTCTACCAAAGTGGGAGAATTCCATATCCAACGTTCC
This sequence comes from Musca vetustissima, assembly GCF_032173495.1. Lineage (NCBI taxonomy): Eukaryota > Metazoa > Arthropoda > Insecta > Diptera > Muscidae > Musca > Musca vetustissima. The sequence continues at coordinate 51,913 of NW_026887614.1, forward strand.
AGAAGTCTTATCGATGTATTTATACAATTTTCGTATTCAATTGGGATTTTAACAGACTGACCACATCTCTAAATGGATATCGAATTTGTTTTTATTTTTATTCTATTTATGCATTTTGTCAAATAATGGGATTTCCCTTGAATAGTTGTCATAGGGAATGTTGAGAGGCAAATAGCTTTTGTGAACGATTAAATAGTTCACATCTGTGTATTATTGTCCGAAAAGGTCACTACGACCTAAAATGTTCGAGCGTTGCGAACGGTTTGGTAATTTTAGTAAGTTGTGGGGGAGATACGAAAAGTAATGAGCCGAAGTACAAATTTACCAATCATTGACACTTTGTAGGGTAGGTATCAGAAAAAGTTGACTCATTGACCCCATCTTTAGATTTGTTCTAAGTCTGGTAAAAATATTACGGACATTCCGATCGCTTTATACGAGATTTTTAAGTTTTTGTGGGGTAGCATTAGAAGGAGTGAATCGATATTTTCATCTTCGAAATGAATCTATGTTTAAAAGTGTTATAGTGTTACAAACGGACTGACGTATTTAAATAGACTCCAAACTGTCTGAAACGGATTTAGTCCAAAGAAGCTTGGGCTCTAAACCGCATATTTCGATGGAAACACACTTATATTGTCGCAAAGTGTTTATACCCTTATTAGCCATAAGGCTGATGAACAAGCATTGCACCCTGACAACCCCATAATTTAATAATTAGCTAATAGCTAAAGTAACATATTCTAAGGAGGTCAATTATATAAATGATGAACTATTGTAATTTCAACCCATAAAGCCAAAAATGTAGCGGATGGGAATTATATGATTATGTAGAGAAATATACATGGAACGGTAATTCATAATAGCAAAAAAGTAAAATAGTATCATCTCATACCTAGCCAATATGACAATAAATAATAATTTTTAAATATAAACGAAATAAATAATTACCGACATTTATATTGTTTGCCTTAAGATAAATTAAGAGCATTAACGTATTGATTTAAATAATTTATTCGCCCATTTCCTTAATTTTATCCCCCATTTATTTTAGCATCCATAAATAAAACCCTCTTTGATTCGTTTAATTAAACATTAATGAGATTTTCTTCTCATCTGCCAGAAAAAACCCCTATCCTCACAACAACAACAACTTCCGCCATCATCATCATCGTCGTTACAACTATTTGACATACAAAAATACTTTTGTGTTGTTCAATTGAATGGATTCATCATCATCATCATTTTTAATAGCATTGCGGATATAAGTAAATAGTTATTTACATAACAAATTTTTGTGCTGAATTGTGCGCACCAACATCCGCTTTTATAATTATTGGCATTTATTTATATATTTTGTTTTTTGTTTGTGCAATGTTTTAGCTGCTCATAAAAAATTAACATAGTCCGAACTAATCAATTAACCTGATTTTAGTTTACGGCAACGCAATGGTGTGATAAGCCATTCGCCAACCTCTCTTCCGTCCCTAACAGCATCCTGTTCTTTCATTCCCTCATTGACAGACTGAATATAAATGTTTTTACATAGTTATCCATAAAACTTGTTGTTGTTGTTGCTTTCGACTTCTCTCCACCTTCGCATTCTTATTCGGATTCATGCTCATCCGTTACAATTCAACGGTTGTGCTGCCAAAGCAAAGCAAAAAAACAAAAAAAAAAAAAACAAAACGCAGTAAAAAGCATTTCAATAAAATGAACATCCTAATTCCAACGATATTCCTTTTGGCTTTGGCTCTTTTATGCCACGTTGAACGTTCTGCGAGTTAGGAAAGAGGAAACAGAATATCAAACTTTAATGAACTCACTTTCAGTGATTACTCGAACTATGGTTGCCGCCACAGCAGCAGTAGCAGCAGCACCAGCAATGGTAAGTGCGAGTGTCGACGACGACCACCGCATTTGGCCAACCCAGTCTATGAGTAGTGAAACGGAAAGAATATCACTACCACCACGAATGATTATTGTAAGTGTATTTAACGAAAAATATTTAATGGCCTTTCGTATCCATGAAAAGGTAAATCTTCTCTTCTCATCATGGTCGTCTTTTCAACCCACTACTCTTTTTGGTCCTTAAACCGTAACGAATTGTAGCTCTGAATTAATGTAACGAATTCCATTGCGAAAAGCCATTTTTGTCTGTGTGTGGAGTGCATCCGGATGAGAAATGTTTATACAATTCTTAACAAATGTTTATTTTACTTTAGTGAATTCAATGGATGGAACAAAAGTAAACTTAGAACTAGAATCGCAGATGAAGTATACGGAATTATTGCCAATAAAGGGCAGGGTGGTATGGAAAATGAAGGATAAATGCGACATCAAAAATGATTGAAAATATTGAACTTTTTGCAAACTATTTTATTAAATAAAGGCTAAGCGGAATTTTGTGCTAATTTTGATAGGGAAATTTCCTACTCAATGAGAAATAAAATGTAAGCCATCATTTGGGGGCTACTCTAAAATATAGACCGATATATCCAAGTTTCTAGAAGTAGTACAATGGTATGTGGAAAATTTATATCTGCAAGGGTTTTTAAAAAGAATGACACACACTCAACCTTGTTATGGAGATTATGATAATGTCCCGAAGTTGATGGCCTCTAGAGTCTCCCCGATGGTATGTGATTTCTCCGGAACTGTTTTTCTGATATTATATTGCGACGGGATCATTATTGATGACAGTTAAGAGAAGATAAACATCTATATAGACATCTTGTAAGTTTCTTCCATTTGAATTCGAAAATATCTGACACAAACTTCACGCACACACTGTTCACCACTTGAAAGGCTGAAATTAAGCTCACGCTAATCATAATGGTCGACAGAGACCATATTCCGACCATCAATGATCAATATTTGAATCTTATGATTTAAATGTTCAGGTAAGAAATATGAGTTGTTGACCTCTAATTGGTCAAGTAACGAAATATTTTTCGTTACTTTACCAATATATATATTCTCTGAATATAGATCCGCAGAAAGTTCGACTTTAGTGGTGGCTGTGTAGGATATCATATGTTCGACCCCGTCCGACTATACTGCTCCGCTCAAGAACCCAGAATGTGAAATTACATTGGAAAAAGTTTCAAATTAGTTTATATGGAGGCTCTACCAAAGCGGGAGAATTTAATATTCAACGTTCCAGAAGTCTTATCAATGTATTTATAAAATTTTCGAATTCAATTGGGATTTTAACAGACCAAGCACATATCTAAATAGACATCGAATTTGTTTTTATTTTTATTTATTTATTTTTTTGTTAAATAATAAGATTTCCCTTGAAAGGTTGTCATAGGGAATGGCTTATTTAATCGTTCACAAAAGCTATTTGCCTCTCAACAATATCTCTCCAAACCACAGAGACGACAATTTTTTGTTCTCGAGCGACTTCCATGGGGAATTTCCGTACCAATGTGTGTATTATTGTCCGAAAAGTACCCCAAAATATTGTGTGGAACGTTCGAAAGCATATTCAAATCGTTGAGAAGTAGTAACATGGTGCTTAATTCTTGGCCGCAGTACTTGAGACGCAGACGAGGGGACATTGTTTATCTCTTATGAAGTAATATAACGGTCAGTGGTAGGCTATGCGGCGACTGTGTGGTTTGCGAATTTATGTAATACGCAATGGAAGAACACTTTAACCTGTCAGAAACTCGCACTAAGAATTGGAATAAGGTGTCTCCTCATGGTACAACACATATCTGACAATCGACAGCACCAAATGTAGTGAATGCAGTACCAGCTTGAGTATATAGGCGGTTATCGTGTTAGACAAAGAAAAGGTAAGATCAGGGCGATGAAACCGTCTCAACTCTTATTGACCATGATTTAATGTTTCTATATCCAACATATTGTACATATTAATCCTACGATCAATAACCTGGTACAATTATACCGTTTTTGATTAAAAATACTGTAAAATTTTCAATATTGGAGATATAATTTGAGGAATCATTCTGGAAGTGTCTTTATTCGTAATTGATGAAAATATTATAAATATTTACCATAAATATAATTTTAATAAATCATATTCGCCCTGATGACCCTGTTGTCTAGGGCTATAAAAATTGCAGATGGTTTGGGAAACACCCAATTTTTTCCTATAATTAATAAATAAATATGTCTGAAAAATCATAATCTAAAAAGTATTCGAATTTTCTTAGTGTTCGTAGATATAAGGTTCCTGTCAGTCGTAACATCGCCCAGGAGCTACAAATCTACCATAAAACTGTTTTAAACCATTTACACAAATCTGGATTCAAGAATAGATCGATGTTTGGATGCCACACCAATTAACAGAAAAAATAGGATGGATCGAATTTCCATCTGCGAAGCCTTGGCCAAACGGAAATGAGAAATGGATCACATACGATAACCCTGTGCAAAAAGGATCGTGGTCAAAGAGCGGTGAAGAATCTCAAACGTTGGCCAAGCCAGGATTTACGGCCAGGAAGGTTTTGCTATGCACTTGGTGGGACTAGAAGGAGATTATTTATTATGAGTTGCCTCCATATGCCCAAACGCTAAATTCTGATCTCTACTGTCAAAAACTGGATCGTTTGAAGATGAAGCAATTGCCCAGAATTGGCCAACAGGAGAGGTGTCGTGTTCCACCAGGACAACGCTAGGCAAAACACATCTGCATTGACTCGCCAGGAATTTCCGGAGCTTGGTTGGAAAGTTTTAATGCATCCGCCACAAAGTCCGGACTTGGCATCAAGCGATTATCATTGCAAAATTTCTTTAATGATAAAAATTTGGTATCTAGAGAGGATTGTGAAAATCGACTACTAGATTTGTTTGCAAATAGAGAGCAGAACTTCTATGTGAGAGGTATTATGAAGTTAACTTTAAAATGGCAACGAATGATATAACAAAACCGTGCATATTTGGCCCAAATCGGACATTCCGAAGCATGTTAAATAAAGTCCTATAGTTCATTTTCAGTGCATAATCGATTGGGTTCTTCTCAATGGCGCTTGAAACTGGATTATGTCATACAAATGACTTTAGTTGTGAGAAATGACAGAGTTTCTTACCAAGATAAAAAAAAATCGATTCAAAATGGGACACTTGCACCTAATTCTAAATAAAAACGACATGTGTTCGTCGATTTCCATTACTAATGTCTCATTTTGTTCGTAGGTTATTTTGCTTTTCGCAGAAGTTATAGTAAGTTATAACCAATGAAGCCCATCAGTATACTTTAAAGTAGCTGCCTACTCACACGCATTGTTATGCTCTTTCAATCAGTCGTTGTTTGACAGGCAACGAATGAACACATGATGGGGTGCGCGCACGACGTTGTGTCCGCACAACTAGAAAATCAACGAAATAACACTTAGGGATAAAAGTGTTTCAGTATATTTGGATTTTTATTTTATTATTCAAAATGCGTTTTGTATGTTTAAAAATTTTTAAAAACAACAGAACAATTGCTGTTTTTTTGAAAGAATTAAATATTTGATAATTATCGTAGTATTTAATATTAATATTTAGTATTACAATATGATTATTATTTCGGTATATGCTACTTTATAATCTATATTAGATTTTTGTGACATATACAATTTGTAATTCATATAAAAACAATTTTAATAATGATTTTAATTTATATAATAACAAAAATTTAATTCTTCAATAATTTTTCCGACCACCAAAATGTACACACAATTTTGTTCGGTACTGTTCTGTTTTCTCTCACACATACTAACGCATTTTAATTTTGGGCACCTATGGTTATAACTTTGGGTCGAAGGTCACTCTTGGACCAAAGGTGTCGGATAAGGCAGGGTTTTTTGAAATCCTAATTAGAATGGCAAGAAAAGTACTAAAAAGTACTAAATGTGGTACCATTTGTATTTTGCGAAGCGCTGGAACCAGAACTCTGATAGAGGGTCATTGATGGAGTGTAGGGCAGATTTATCAAATGTTTTTTTTTTATAATTCGAACTCTAAGTTTACGAAACGTCTTAAAATGCACTAAATTTATTACAAATTCATAGCATCTGAACAGGTAGGGTAAAAGCTTAAAATTTGAAATGCGAATCAAAATTGAGGAGTAGAGTCGATATTAGGAGGTGGTTTTAGAAGTATGGTATAATTTGAATATGGAAGAACGCATGAAGTTGGAATCCTGATATTTGAATCTAATATTACCGTCGGAGTGTATGATTGATATGTTGGTAGTTTTGGAAATGTGTACTTATGAGTACGAAAAGTACTAAATGGCACTATATTTTTGGTAGAATTTAGATTTGGGTGAACCGATAGAGCTGGAATACTGAAAATTGGTAATAAGATTTCTATTGCATTGTAGAATTGATGTATGTTGGTAGTTTGGGAAATTCGTACTGATGTGTACTAAATTTGGTACACTTTGGATGAACCAACAGAGATGGAATCATGAAATTTGGTGTTTGATTCACTGTTGTGATGTAGGATTAAGGTACGTAGGAAGTTTAGGAAATGTTTACTAATGTGTACTACAGGGTTGCCCATATTCGACGGACCCATCTGGCAACGCCATAACTTTTGACAGAGATGCCACATCGCTTAGTGACATACCGCGTTTGAAGCGTCAGTCCAAGCAGATTTTTACCATGAACCAATACACAACACGTGAGCTCTCTGAAATAATTGAAATTTTCATTCAGCAGAAGAAGTCAACGTGCTTTTAAAACATTAAAAAATGTGAGAAGTGCGCCTTCTAAGAACACCATTAAGGGTTTATACGAAAATTTTCGACGGGTAAGGATCTTTCTAATCCGAAGAGGCCATATAAAAGTCGACCAAGGCGATCGGCCAGGAACATCCCAAAAGCACCGTTCTCAGCAGTTGGGCATGGCTCCGTCCACTTTACAACGGATTATTCGCATTGATTTGCATTTGTTCCCGTACAAAATTCAATTGACGCAAAGAATGTTGCCTGCGGACAATCCTCGTCGATTGGAATGTGTCCAAAGAGTCATCGAAATGGCCGAAGATGACGAGCAATTTTGGAACAAAATTATCATGTCCGATGAAGCCCATTTCACATTGAATGGGACCGTAAATAAGCAAAATTGCCGTTTTTACGCTACTGAAAATCCTCAGGAGATTCAGGAGTGCCTCTTCATGACGAAAAAGTCACAGTTTGTTGCGGTGTTAGTGCGAAAACGGTCATTGGGCCGGTTTCCTTCCAAAATGAAAATGGCCATGCTGTTACCATCAATCAGGAGCGTTATCGCGACATGATGACCAATTTTGTGATGCCAATTATTCGTCGAAAGCGTATGAGGCAGTTCTGATTTCAACAAGACGGCGCTCCACCGCACACAAGTCATATAACAATCGATTTTCCGAAGAATGTGTTTCCGGGTCGTTTAATGTCGATGGTGATTTGGACTGGCCACCGTGTTCGCCCGATTTGACGCCGCCTGACTTCTTCTTGTGGGGATATTTGAAGTCAAAGGTTTACGTTAACAAGCCAAGGACCGTAGGAGAGCTCAAGGACAACATTCGTGAAGAAATAGCCGCTATCCCGGCCGAAATGTTGGCAAAAACGATCGAAAATGCAGCAAAAAGGGCACAAAACGTCATCAACGCCAGAGGCGGCCATTTGAGAGATACCATATTCAAAAATTGATGTAAACAAATCTACTTGGAACAAATTAAATGATTAACATTGCCAACCGCCAAATTTTTATTTTTTTTTTCTTTGATTAAAAAAAAACATGGGTCCGTCGAATATGGGCAACACTGTAAATGACACTAAATATGGTACAATTTTGATTTGTAGTGAACCGATAGAGCTGGAATCCTGAAATTGGGTAATAAGATGTCCAATGGATTGCGTAATGTTGGTAGTTATTGAAATTTATAATTATGTATACTAAATTTGATTATGTGAACAACTTGGATTATGTGAACCGATAGACCTGGAGTTCGAAGTTCGCTTATATTTGCGAGTTTCTTCAAACTATTTCAACATAATTACCATTTTTATAATTTTACGTTTTTCCCAAATTTTAGTATACTCCCATCGTTTTGTTCGCCAAAAAATCGATAGAACGAAAAATAACAAAACGATAAAGTAGACAACATTGTATTTACTTACCTTGTCCTTTGAACCAGGTAATCGTCGGTATCGGATATCCTTCTGCCTCGCAGTTTATTGATATTGTATTGCCAAGCATTATGGCCGTATCCATTGGTTCGAAAGACCAGCGTGGTGCAACTAAACGTGATCAAATAAAATAAGACAATATTTAAGTATATCAGTGACTAGGTACAAGTATATATGTATTTCCGAGTAAAGTAAACGGTATTGGTATAAGTAAATATGTATTGAAGGGTATATTGAAACTAGTCGATACATGAAACACAAAAAAAAAAACAATGTAGTAGTGTATCAAATTAACGGAAAAAAGAAACTAAGGAAATCCTACTCGTTTTCTTTCTGCCAAAAGAAGTAGTATTAGTTTAAGGATCAAAGGATACTGACAGATGGGGATGTTAAAAAATATTCGCTTTTTGGGGATTAAAGACATTAAGGGATGTATTTAATAAAAAAATAAGTCTTTTGGGGATTAGGTTTTCGTATATTAGAGTTGTCAAGGTGTTTTTGTTATTCTCGTTTCATTTCAGGTGAACTGAAAATCTGTATTCGAAGTAAATCCGTTGTGATATATTTTACGGCATTTTATAAAGTATATAAAGCACTTTGAGAAAAAAACATTTCTTGGCAAATTAAAACAATATAATGCAAAATATATGTTTTTCTTTTGCATGAATAAATAATGTTGTTCAATGTATTCCAAGTAATTTATAAATGCAGTTTGACATATGAAATGAAAAAGTAATAAATTGCTATTATGACGTTTTTCAATAAAATTTCATATGAAATGAATAAAGATTGAATTCCTAGTATTCAATATGAGTTTTTTTTTTAATTGGATCATTTTTATGTAAAACCAGTGAGCGGAGCAGTATAGTCGGACGGAGCCGACCATATGATACCCTACAAAACTTCCACGAAAATCTAACTTTCTGTGGTTATATATTCTGAGCATGGAAAATATTTCGCTATATTTGCACAATCTTCACCGACTAGAGGTCAACAAATATTACTAACATTCAGTAAATCCCTTCCAATTACTTGTCCAGATTCCCTTCACCGTGGGTTGTGTTATGATGTTCGACTTTCAATTATGGCCTATATATTGACTAAAAAAACACAAAAAATTAAGTTTTCGGTCCACCTCATCCCAATATTATTATCGGATCATCACCGACAATTGTAGGCGTTATCCTTGACCATTCCTGGATCCTCATGGAAAATTTCAAAGCGATCAGAGCTATATTCTATTCTTCTAGTGTGGTAATGGTAAATAATATATCAGTACGTAAGCACCTGTAAATATTTAAGTGTAACTCCCACATCTGAGTACATACGACAATATAATTGGTATAAATTTAAAGGTCAACCACTCCTCTTGGATATACTATCAACTTCTCGGCTCTATGTCATTCAGGAGTAAATATAAACGATATAGAATACAAATTTTGTAATTTTTCACATAAAAGTTAGGGTCCATTTGACCCACTAAGTATTGATCGATCTTTATCAAAACAAGCATGCTTATTCTTTGGCCCTATCCCCTTCTCCATGTAGAAATTCGCGGTGTTTGGGCCATAATTGCGGCCTCGGACAATCGGACAAAATTTAGTTTTTGGTCCATTTCATCCCCTAGATATTAACCGATCTTTACCAAAAACAATAGGGGTCTTCATTGGGCAGAACCCATCCTACGTGCAAAATTTCATGAAGATTGGTCCATAACTGCGGCCTGTATCGTGTTTACAAATTATAATGGAGAGATATAACGATCGGTATACTTAAAGGTGGGTCTAGGACCAATATTTCGCGGCGTTACAAACTCTTGCGGCTGCACAAAGCTATAATACCCTGACAACATAGTTGTGTAGGGTATAAAAAGTATAAATGAATGTATTTTATAATCGGCATTTTGAGCAGTTTTAGATACTACACCTCATTAGATAAAGAGACTTACCTTTGCCATTTTCTGAATTTTTTTTTTATAAATTCCATAAATGTTTCATAAGAAAAGTGAAAAGTCGTAAAGTTCGGCGGGAAGAACTTTTTAAACCCACTGATGTGTCTTCAAAATTTCATTAAGTCGATTCTCCACACATGAATTTGTACCCTTATATGAGGGCCACTGGAAACTTGAGTCAATATTTATAATTTTTGGTAGGCAGATTTTTTATCTAATGAAAATGTATCAATTTAGAGCCAATTTGGCAAAACAAAATATTAAATAGCTTCCAAATTGGTTAAAGCTCAAGCTGCCCACAATACAGATTTTTGGGATGAAGAATTTCCCTAAAAGGTGGACCAATATTGATTATTTTTAGTACGAAGATTTACTATCATACCACAACCCATAATAAAAAATTACCGTCCATTAAATTGATCCATGCACACAAATATACCAAATGCGTCGAGTAATGGCGAATACTGTTATATGGAGGCTACCCTAAAAAGTGGATCAATATTCAGTTTAAAAACATGAAAAAAAACTCATAAAGCAGAATATTTAGAGATACCTTTATATGGGGGTTATATCAAAACGTGGACCGATATACCCCATTTGCAATACCAACCACCATAGGCATAATAGCAATGAACGTTCAAAGCTATCTCAAATATTGCCATCTCTACGCGCAGAAATCGAAATATAATTTTATTCTGAGGTTTGACCATTTATAACTCCGGAATTATTAAAGTATATGAAAAAAATTTAATAGGGTTGGATTTATTGATCTGTCGTTGCAAACTTTTCGTGATATTGTCCTACAAAGTTTATTTTTGTGGAAGCTGTGTCTACTATAATAAAAACCAGTAAGGAAAGTAGTAAAGTCGGACGGGGCCGACTATATGATACCCTTCACCACTATGGGTATATTAAACAGGACTATTAACATGAAATTGGATGAAATAAAATATGTGATATTTATCTAAATGTGAATCTACCTAGATCTATCCATAAAGTATGTAAATCGACTTCAAACAAATATAAATAGGTCATCTGTTGGGCTATGTCTGTCAAATTTCGTGCAAATCGAAAGATATATAAAGCGACTTTGGTCCACCATTTACATGAAATCGGACGAAACTATATGGGAGCTATATAGAAATCTAGACCGATTTTCACGAAACTTGGCAGACATAATTCTAGGCTCAATTAAGTACGTTATGCCAAATTTCGTGCAAATCGAAGGATATATAGGGACTTTGGAGCACCATTTACACGAAATCGGACGAAACTATATATGGGAGCTATATCTAAATCTGACCGATTTTCACGAAACTTGGCAGACATCATTCTAGACCTAATTGATTAGGCTGTACCAAATTTCGTGCAAATCGAAAGATATATAGCGACTTTGGTCCACCATTTACATGAAATCGGACGAAACTATATATGGGAGCTATATCTAAATCTGGACCGATTTTCTCGAAACTTGGCAGACATCATTCAAGGCTCAATTCAGTACGTTATGCCAAATTTCGTGCAAATCGAAAGATATATAGGGACTTTGGGGCACCATTTACATGAAATCGGACGAAACTATACATGGGAGCTATATCTAAATCTGGACCGATTTTTTCGAAACTTGGCAGACATAATTCTATGCTCAATTCAGTACGTTATGCCAAATTTCGTGCAAATCGAAAGATATATAGGGATTTTGGAGCACCATTTACCTGAAATCGGACGAAACTATATATGGGAGCTATATCTAAATCTGGACCGATTTTCACGAAACTTGGCAGACATCATTCTAGACCTAATTGATTAGCCTGTACCAAATTTCGTGCAAATCGAAAGATATATAGGGACCGTTTACATTAAATCGGTTAAATATATATATGGGAGCTATATCTAAATCTGAACCGATTTTTCCCAATTTCAATAGGGTTCGTCCTTGGGCCGAATAAGTGACCTATGCCAAATTTCATCTAAATCGGATTATAAATGCGACCTGTACTTTGTTTACAATTTAACACCAACAGACGGACAGACGGACAGACGGACGGACGGACGGACATGCATAAATCGACTTAAAAAGTGATTCTATGCATATTCTCAAAAGGAACCATGGGTCTATCTCGTTTCCTTTCGCCTGTTACAAACATATGCACAAAGACATAATACCCTGTACCACAGTGTGGTGAAGGGTATAAAAATAATGGGTAAAAACAGGGGGAGGCAACTCAGGTTTTTAATGTTTTTTTTTTTCCTCGATTTGTGGGTTAGCCATTAATTTCACGGCCTTCGTGCAAAGTAAAAGTGGAAGCGTACACAATGAGATGTACGTCCCTTATGTATCATTTTTCGACTAGTAATCTGCATCTACCTTTAAGGGAACCCCCCCCCCCCCCCAACACGAGTTTAATTTTTCAAGATTTTCAATGGGCTGGTAAAACAATGCCAATGCTTGTTAAGGTTTGTAACGTTGCACATATATAATTGAAGATTTAAAAGAGAAGAAAAATAATTTACAAAATTTTTTTGTTATTGTTTTGTTTTTGTTTTTTGTAATTAAAGAAAAGTCCTTATTCTTGATGGCGGGCATGATAACTCCTCATTGGAACATCGGAATCCGAAAATTCCACCGGTGTTAGGAAGAGTACATGTCTGGCTCTCGTATGAACTAGGATTATTGACTTCGCTCTAAAATTAACAAAATGGCGGACCTTTGAAAAAATATTTTTGCAAAATCGCCGATTTTTTACCAAAAAACAATAAGGAAGATCTTCACCGATTGGCTTTATCCTACATCATACGATAGCTATACACTCACAGAGAAATGTGTAAAAATTTGGAATCGATTGGGTTATTAGTTTTTGAGTTATAGTGCCCTCCATTCGCAAAAAAATGTTTAGAGAATAACGCGTTTATAGTTTGAGAGGCCTTCAGCCGTCACTTGATGCTGACATAATAAACCGGCTATATCTTTAAGAGTTCTTGAGATTTTCACTTCAAGTTTTGTAGGGTTATTCTTTAATTCGAATCTACACTTATTCAAGGATGTCCTTACAAAATTTTAAGATACGGATTTTGAATTTTTGTTAAAACAGAATTTTAAAAACATCAAATTTGTTGATATTAATTTTTTTTTAATAATTTTTAATTTTTTTTTATTTAATTCGAATCTACACGAATTCAAGAAAGTCCCTACAAAATTTCAAGAGAAAATCTCAAGAACTCTTGAAGATATAGCCGATTTATTGTGTCAGCATCAAGTGACGGCTAAAGGGCTTCTCAAACTTTAAACGCGTTTTTCTCTTTTTTGAATGGCGGGCACGATAACTCAAAAACTAATGACCCAATCGATTCCAAATTTTTACACGTTACTCTGTGAGTGTATAGCTATCGTATGAACTAGGATAAAGCCAATCGGTGAAGATCATCTTTATTTTTAACTTGGTTTTTGGTAAAAAATCGGCGATTTTCCAATTTTTTTTTCCAATCTTCACGAAATTTTGCATGTAGGATGGGTTCTGGCCAATAAAGACTCCTATTATTTTTGAAAAAGACCGATTAATTTTTAGCGGATGAAATGGATGTCTGATTTTCTGGCCGCAATTATGGCCCAAACTTCGCGAATTTTTACATGGAGAAGGGAATCGGGCCCAAGAATATAAATGCCTATTTTGATAAAGACTGTGACTTTTGTGTGAAAAATTACAAAATTTGTATTCTATGGCGTATAGATTTACCCCTGAAGGATAGAGTCCCGAGAAGTTGAAAGTATATTCAAGAGGAGTGGTTGCCTTTTAAATTGATGTGTTGTATATACTCGGTGTGGGAGTCACACTTAAATATTTACAGGTGCCACTACCACACTAGAGGGCAAAAATATAGCACTGATCGGTTTGAAATGTCCCATGAGGATCCAAGTATGGTCAAGGACAACGCCTATAATATTCGATGATGATCAAATAATAATATTGGGTGGAAGTAGACAGAAAACTTATTTTTTGTGTTTTTCGAGTCGATCGTAACACGACCCACGATGAAGGGAATCTGGACAAGTAATTAGAAGGGCTGTACTGAATATTAGTAATGTTTTTGACCTCTAGACTGTCAAGAGGATGCAAATCGCGAAATATCTGACAAATTGCCTTCAAAGAAGCGCTGAAATAACTTAGGCAATAGTTTTCATGTACTGAATTCACAGTTGTATATTCTTTACCATAAGGTGGAATCATTCCGTTTTTTAGACCTAAACATATAACCTGGCGACCTCATATTATTGCTCAAATTAAAATTCTAAATGGTATACATTTTGGGTAGATCCCCTCCTAAATTTCGATAGTTGAAGGACGTTATTTAATCGAATTTGTTATAATCGAATGCTATGTATTTTGACACATGTTGGATGATATGTTTATGTCGGTTCTTTTTTGTAATTCGGAATCTGGCAACCCTAGGCCTAGACATGGTAAGTTGCTACCAGAAAAAAAAAACCTAAATTTAGGAGTGCGATTATATACTCATGGACCGTTATTGCTAATTTTTTGAAAGAAAGATTTGGCACTCTATCAGTTCCACAAATATATAAGTACATTCAGTTTGGTTAAAAACGTATATGACATTCTGAAAATACTGAAATTTTGGAAATTCTAAATCTTGGAACGGTACTGATCACTTATTGGGTGAGAGGTACCATTCGATAGGGGCTACTCCGAAATATGTGACAATATTGATATAAATGGAGGGAGATGTTCTTCCTAACGAGAATCCAATATATAAAATTACCGACAACATGGGTGATACATGTACCCAAACTCTATAAACTTCAGGAATCTAAAAAGTAGAGTAATATTGATATATGGGCAATATTGCCAATTTTTTAACATAGCTGAAGCGCAGGTTCACCCCTTTATAACTCGGGAACTACTTAAGTATATGAAAAAAAGTGAATAGTTTTGTGTTAACTGATCTGCCGTTGCAAACTGTTCATGATATTGACCTCCAAACTTTATTTTGGTGGAAGCTGTGTCTACCAGAGATGATCCGTCAGAAGCAGTGACGTAAATGACATACATTTCCAACGTATAATACATACGTCAGAAACGTCGGAAACCCACGCAAAACCATTAGGTTTTTGACAAAATAGCTATTTCCATTAATCAATTTGGAAATTCCGTATGCTTTACTGAAATCCATATCAAATTTCAAATTTTATTCTCCAAAAAGTTTACAATTTTTTAATAAGTTCTAGTAAGGAATACTCATATATATGTAAACATAATGTATATTCCTGAAAATAACTCTATATGGTAATAATATTCAAATAAATGACGTTTACTACATTTATTACATTTTATACAGGTATATGACGTTTTCGACGTTTACACCTTTTTGACAGTCGAAATCCTTAAAATTCGTCATACGGACCATCCCTCGTGTCTACTTTAATGTAAAAAAATGTGTAAAAGCAGGTTGAGGCGAACCAGTTTTTTTATGTTCTCTATCGATTTGTGACTAAGCCACTCATTGCACGGTCTTCGTATCAAAATAAAACTAGAAGCCAACGAAATGGGGACTACGCCCCTTATGTATCATTTTTCAAAATTTTAACTGCATCTACCTTTAAATGATGCTGACATTTTGAAGCTCGATTTTGAGTGTTTTTTTTTTTAATTTTACTTCTAGTTTTAATACGTAAACAGGAATTTATAAAAATCGATTATAAGATTATTGTAGTCGCGAATCTGCGTAATTTGATATGTATTTTGTGTATGTAGTATGCACAGCTTCAGAGTAATACTCATCCGAAGGTCCGAATTTTGTGCGATCAAATTTCTAAAAAACCTATTTTTCGGGCCAAATGTTTAGATCTGTCAACTGAATGATATGAGTACCCGCGATCAATAAGGTTGTTTACGTTTCGGATGATATAAAATCTTCTTCGTGAAAATCCATCTACTAGAACGGTGGGAACTGGCCTTCCAAAAACACGAAATTTGGCAAAAAATGTTTTTGAAAATATCGCGGATTTATTTGCGTTTTCTGTGTATCATTTCCGCTTCAATAAATGACCTCATACGAATTTTGATCTTTTTCAAAAAGAGAACTTTAAACACTTCAGCCGAAAGAGAGATGTACGCAATTTATCTCAAAAATAGATTGTGCTGGCACATCCATGGTTCTTAATGGACCACATTGAAATCGGTATAGATCGATGTATTTTTTTAGGGTGCATACCGAAATCGGATGCGCGTTAATGGCATATGGAGTTTTCGGAAATTATTCGCGTTTTACTATTTTTTGGGTACATCAATGCAACATGTGGCACATCTTAGCCGTCAAATGAAATTTCGAAAAATATTCATGGATTGGAAGATAAACTTCAGTACTTCCTTGAAACCGCATGCGCAACAAACGATTTTGATAATTACGCGATTTAGACGCAATTTATCTCAAAAATAGTGTGAGCTGGCACATCCATGGTTCTTAATGGACCACATTGAAATCGGTATAGATCGATATATTTTTTTAGGGTGCACACCGAAATCGGATGCGCGTTAACGGCATATGGAGTTTTCGGAAATTATTCGCGTTTTACGATTTTTTGGGTACTTCAATGTAACGTGTGGCACATCTTAGCCGTCAAATGAAATTTCGCAAAATATATATGGATTGGAAGATAAACTTCTGTACTTCCCGGAAACCGCATGCGCATCAAATGATTCTGAGAATTACGCGATTTACACGCAATTTAAAATGTATATTTCATAATATTATTTTATTTTAAGATTTATTCCTATTTATAGATTTCTAAGATTTATCGGAAGGGTCTTGATATAATCCGCAAGGCGTATACTTATACACAAAAAGTGATTATTATTATATATGTCAATTTTTTCGGCGAAATTCGGGTAAAATAGCAGAATAACACCAACATTTTTTTCTGAAATTTCTTGTATACAATTAAAACCAGTAAGGAAAGTAGTAAAGTCGGACGGGGCCGACTATATGATACCCTTCACCACTATGGGTATATTAAACAGGACTATTAACATGAAATTGGATGAAATAAAATATGTGATATTTATCTAAATGTGAATCTACCTAGATCTATCCATAAAGTATGTAAATCGACTTCAAACAAATATAAATAGGTCATCTGTTGGGCTATGTCTGTCAAATTTCGTGCAAATCGAAAGATATATAAAGCGACTTTGGTCCACCATTTACATGAAATCGGACGAAACTATATGGGAGCTATATAGAAATCTAGACCGATTTTCACGAAACTTGGCAGACATAATTCTAGGCTCAATTAAGTACGTTATGCCAAATTTCGTGCAAATCGAAAGATATATAGGGACTTTGGAG
Source organism: Musca vetustissima (assembly GCF_032173495.1). Taxonomy (NCBI): domain Eukaryota; kingdom Metazoa; phylum Arthropoda; class Insecta; order Diptera; family Muscidae; genus Musca; species Musca vetustissima. The sequence goes on from NW_026887614.1 coordinate 69,357, forward strand.
CACCATTTACACGAAATCGGACGAAACTATATATGGGAGCTATATCTAAATCTGAACCGATTTTCACGAAACTTGGCAGACATCATTCTAGACCTAATTGATTAGGCTGTACCAAATTTCGTGCAAATCGAAAGATATATAGCGACTTTGGTCCACCATTTACATGAAATCGGACGAAACTATATATGGGAGCTATATCTAAATCTGGACCGATTTTCTCGAAACTTGGCAGACATCATTCAAGGCTCAATTCAGTACGTTATGCCAAATTTCGTGCAAATCGAAAGATATATAGGGACTTTGGGGCACCATTTACATGAAATCGGACGAAACTATACATGGGAGCTATATCTAAATCTGGACCGATTTTTTCGAAACTTGGCAGACATAATTCTATGCTCAATTCAGTACGTCATGCCAAATTTGGTGCAAATCGAAAGATATATAGGGACTTTGGTGCACCATTTACCTGAAATCGGACGAAACTATATATGGGAGCTATATCTAAATCTGGACCGATTTTCACGAAACTTGGCAGACATCATTCTAGACCTAATTGATTAGGCTGTACCAAATTTCGTGCAAATCGAAAGATATATAGGGACCGTTTACATTAAATCGGTTAAATATATATATGGGAGCTATATCTAAATCTGAACCGATTTTTCCCAATTTCAATAGGGTTCGTCCTTGGGCCGAATACGTGACCTATGCCAAATTTCATCTAAATCGGATTATAAATGCGACCTGTACTTTGTTTACAATTTAACACCAACAGACGGACAGACGGACAGACGGACATGCATAAATCGACTCAGAAAGTGATTCTATGCATATTCTCAAAAGGAACTATGGGTCTATCTCGTTTCCTTTTGCCTGTTACAAACATATGCACAAAGACATAATACCCTGTACCACAGTGTGGTGAAGGGTATAAAAATAAATATGATGACATTATTTTTTCGAACCAAAAACAAATATTTTTCCTCAATATCTTGTTTTGTTGTCGATTTGATTTAGAAACCGCTACACGGACTTGTGTGATTTTGATATCATTTGATTCACCATCATGTTTAGATTGTGTAGATATTTTTAAATTAATTTTTAGGTGTGTGTATGTCATTAATATAATGAAAATATTGATGTAATGTGCTATATTTTTTTCTCATATTTCGCGAATATGTGCAACATTATCGCGATTATTATAATATATTCATATTCTTATTTTACGGAGGAAGATCTATATCAACGTTTTTGGTCAATATAATAAACGGCGTAATTTTAAGATTTTTTCTTATACCCAAAATTAAAACCTCGATAACTTTTGCGCGCATCAACCAAAAATTTGATCGCGAACGGTTTCGGAGTCAGAACATTTTTCTCAATGTGTACCAAAAATCATTGATGTGCCACAAAAACAAAAAAAGCTGATTTTTTGAAAATGGAATATTAAAAAATTGGCAATATTGCCCATATTACTAAATTAAAGGAAATGTGTACAAAATACAAAGTATTGGGTAGAACCATAGGGTTATAGCACAACAAATGTTCAATAATAATGATCGTAGAAGATTACGATTAGTAGTAATCGTAATCTGATCAAGAAAATATATACTTGAAATAAATACACTGCACCTTATGGTAGATGCTTTTCAACTTATCTGATATCTTCGATATCCAATGGATTTCCCCAGTATACAACATAGATTGCCACTTAATTCAATTAATTTGATTACTTGATAAAATTACAGTTTCAATATACCAATAAATAACGACGACTTTTGTCGAATGCAAAACAAGATTTTCAACTCACCTCTAACTTGTAATTCAGCTGTGTAGTTAACCTTGGCAGCAGCATTGCTGGCATAACAGGTGTATTTGCCACTGTGCTTAGCACTGATGTCCTTAAAAACAAGCAACGAATAAAACTCCTCCTTTTTCTCGGAAATCTTTTGTTAATTGAAAACAAAAAAAGATGGGAACAAAAATAAACCATAAAACCATAGATTACTTTAAAAACCCAACAACGGTGTATATCCGAAGATTTTTTAAACAGACACAAAAAAGAAGCAGAAGAGGAACCGAAATCCTTTTTATGTCTGCAGCTAAAGACTTTTCATTGTGTCGAAGTATTTTCATGTTTTTGTTACTATTTGTCTGGCATAACAAGAATAAAATTCAGATCCGCACACACACGTTTAAAAATATACTGATATCCCTTTGCCTTGTAACCAAAAAAAAAAAAACAACTTTGATACAAAAGACCCAACGGCAGGATATTGAGTGAGGGCGAGACCGACCTACACATTTATATTAGTGCCCCAAAGGATAATGTATTAAATTGTGTGTGTTATTAGAAATGAATAAGTATGTGATTTCTCTTATTCGTTTTCAACGCTATGGTCGGTAAGTCTTCCTTCCTTCCATTTTTTGATAATATTTTCTTGTCTGTTTTCGGGATTTCTTCTTAATTCTCCCTCCCTTGTTCTCTCTCCCTTGTTGGCCATTCAAAAGATTATCACTTACCTGTAGACTTGATGGTATAGACATGTCATCCTTTTTCCAACTGAAAAATATGGGCATATCACCCGAGGATACGGCACATGTGATTTGTGCCCTTCCACCTTCTTGCAGGTTTTTGGGAAACTTAAATGGTTCGATAACTGGAGGGCCTGCAAAATAAAAAAAATAGATGATATAATAATGGAACATTGAAAAATGCAATAATAATAATGTGTAAATAGTCTCGAAAATTGTAGAAAATTGATTTTTAATTTGGGGATCAAGTATGGGTAACTCAAACAATATATGAAATTTAAGGTTTCGATACAATTTTTATATTAACGTTCACCTTCCATGCTCTCTAAAGAAAAATAACAAATAATTTTATAAGTTTGACATTTTTACAAATGAAAAAATAATATGGTCGACCAAGTAAGCGGAGTGTTAAATTGATGCAAAACGTTTTATGGGTCAAATGTGAAGCTTGTCCGACCATCAGTTAATTATAAGTTATAATCGATAGTCACGAATATTCCGTATGTCGGTATACGGTCAACATATAGCGGATGAAATTGACCTTGCATATGGTGTAAAATATTAAAAGGAAGTACGTCGTGAGTTACTTAATTTTATGATCAGTTTCATCGACCGACTGAACCGGATATTCACATCAAATTTACATTGTTGGTCATTAAATCACCAACACGCTTACGTAGAGTGCGGACTGAAGAAAATATCGGAGCTTTATAGCTCAGAGTTAATGATGACAATAAATTATCGATTTGTCGCCGTTCGAAATGTGGGTAATATTGCGGAAGGATTAGCTGGTGCAAGAATTACAGCCAAATGACCCACCAACTTAAAAAGGAAGCCGAAGTTAAATTTGTACATCGAAAAAAGTGTTCAGCGACGAAGAACCTCGTGTTTAGCTTAATAGCTACATAAATAAGAAGAATTGTCGATTTTGGAGTGAAGACCATCCAGACATTGTAAAAGCTACGAATGGAGTTTGCCTAAAATGCAAGAGTTTGAATTCCATGACATATAGTTTCGACAAGACGGTGCCAAATGCCACGCACCACCCGTAACAATTGGCTTATTGAGAAATTAGTTCGGTGAACATTTTATTTCACGTTCAGGACTGTAATATTTATTGTTGGGCTAGAACGATATGTTTCAATTCACGCAGTAGGAGTAGAGAATAAAGGTAATTTCCATTATCATAATGAGTGTTCATTAATTAGTCTTACGACGTTGATAATATCGAAGACGCCAATAAGCATATCAATAAAAACACATGTTTCTACTCATAGTAGGGTAGACTCGAAGAAGATAACTTCAGGAAAATTGTTTACATAGAGCCTCTACGTATCTATTGCGCAACAGACATCAAAAGCAACATTTACGAATGATAAGCAATTCTTTAAAAACTTATCAGCATGGTGTATATAATCTTACATGCGCAATTGCCGAAGCATTTTGTCCATTCCGCTTGAGGTATCATTATTATTATTATTTTTTTGGAAAAGAAAACGTTGGTCTCAATTTTATTTTTCTTCTTAATAAATAACCAGTGAGCGGAGCAATGTAGTCGAACGGACCGACAACTACAACTAAGCTCGATATTTCTGCGGATCAGTATTCCGAGCCTGGGAAGCATTTTGCGATATTTGCACTATATTGAGTGATTAGGGGTTAGCAGCTCCTACGCGGCATGTTTTCCGAATCATTTTTCCCGGAGTAAAAATGTACTCAACAAAATTTGTTATTTTATACAATTGACCCGTTATATATTAAGACAGCCATTCAAGTTAATTGTTGCCTCTCTGCTCTCTAGTGTGATGAATGTTATGCTAAACAATATCAGAATACGTGAAACACACATCTAAGTAAAACACCCAGATCCGAGTAGGTAGACCAATACATACACTATCAACTTCTCGGCTCTATGTCCCTCAGGATTAAATATATAGGCCATAGAATATACATTTTGTCATTTTTCACACAAAAGTGTGGGTCTATTTGACGCGCTGTATATTGACCGACCTACACCAAAACAGTTATGCCTATTCTATGGTTAGACCCTTTCTTGGTGTAAAACTTCTCGGACATATTTGTGAGAGTAAAAAACTACAAATTTTAGTCCATTTCATCCCCTAAACATTAACGGATCATTACCAAAAATAATAGGGGATTTCTTTGGCCAGAACACGTACTACATGCAAAATTTCGATTAGTCCATAACTGTGGGCTGTATCGTGTTTTCAAATTACAAACGGATGGACGGACACGCATGTCTCGATCGACTCAGCTAGTCCATATATAACAATCAGTATACTAAATGGTGGGTCTAGACCAACTCTTGGGGCCACATAAAGCTATAATGCTCTGACAACATATATGTGTAAGATATAAAAATAATTAATTGGGCGCCCCGACAGTGGCGTACAGCGATTCACCCGCTTTGATCGATCAAAAAGCTGCCGGGTTGAGCCGATGTGTGAGAATTATCATTGTCTCTGGCTGAGTTTTCAAATATATCCGAAGTTGCTTAAGCGGAACAGTCACCAAATTACAAGTTTTGCCGAGGACCGATTGGTTCGTCTTCGGAGACACAAGTGGTTGATTAAAGGTTTGTTTCGAAGTCATGCCTATGTTTTTACAGCACTGCAATCATATTTTTATACCCAAAACTATAAGGTCGAGTGGATATTAAATTAGTCAATACACTTCGATCTATTCATGTGATACGCCATAAAGATCAGAATAAAATTCTTTGTCGACCTAGTCATGCCCGTCTATATATTTGTATGTCCGTTGAAATCACGATATACAACTTTGACTTGTTGCATATACATTTCTGCTAATTCTCGGATGTTTGACATTGAATGTGGGATGTATAGGTCAAAGCTTTGGTTTAGCCCACCTAAGCCATTACACAATATTGGGTATTTTGTGTACTTTTTTAACCAAATGTAACTTGTAATTTTGGTTTCTCATGTTGATTCCATTTCCCTACCAAAATTGGCAATATTGGTGCTCTTTTTAGTATTTCTATGTTTAGGAAAGAGTTAAGATGACTGTAGGGATCATTTCAGAATATGGCCTCTCTTTTCAAAATGTCTGAATACCTAGCTTCTGTCTATGACTGAGTATATTTTCTGGCTATCAACAGCAAATTTTTAACAGTTGTTGCTGTCATTGTTCTTATTGGAAGTAAACTTTCAATTTTCATTGAATTTGGACGAACACTAAAAATTTTATACGCCAAAGGTGTGATATTTTCAAGAGGTATACCAAATTTTGGTTCCATCTATCGAGTTTTCTGTCATTTGTATTATAGGCATAATTAGAACTAAGCTGAAAATTATCACCAAATGTTGGTCCCATCTATAGAGTTTTTGTCAATTGTTTTCTATGCCCAATATGGAATAAGTTCAAAATTTTCATCGAATTTGGTTAAGCATTACCGATTTTATAGGCCAAAAGTGTTAAATTATTAAGACCCGTTGTATCTGATATAATTGTGACGTCTAGAGCAACTATAACCAATTTCTTGTTACTTGCTTTTAGGCCAACGACAAGCACTTGTACAAAATATCATCCACCTATGATGACTCCTATTTTGGCCACCGTTAATATGAACTCGTGACACTGTGCAGCGTCATTTAAAATAATAGCAATGGAGTGATTAATACCTCTAGACTACCTTTGTATCCCAATTTTTCAACCTGAGGGTCAGTAGGTTTGTACTACGTTTTCCTTTTTTGAGCGATTATCAACAAGAACAAACATTTTTATGGTCAGCTGTGCATGGATTACATTCTATTGGAGGAAATACCTACATCAGATGAATATCTGTTCGTACTGGGTTTACAACTTACTGTTCGACTAATAATATATGACTGAAAGATAGCCCAAGGAAAATCAAACAATTCTTCATAAAATCCCCATTTGGGTTGGATGACTTCTCCACATGCCATCAAAATTGAACCAATTTTATCTTCCTAAAAAATATATAAAAAGCATACCATTTGTGAGGCCATATACATGTGAAAAATTCATTCAATCCAAACGGAGTTTTAAGTAGTGTTACTTGTTTTTCTGTTGACCATATTCCTGTCATATATTGTCGCTTGAATTAATATCTAGATATAAAACCAAATGTGAAAAATCGCACAAAAAGTAAAAAATGTCGGAATTTATATTGATCAATACGGCTATTTAATTCGCTTCAAATTAAATTTACAAGTTAATAAAATATTAACCCTTTGTGTGGGAGGTACCAGATGGGGTGGGCAAATGTTGGTTCAAATCTGACTTCCCTTTCGCCTAATATTGAATTTATGTACATGAACAAATTTGACTCTTTGTGGGGGAGGTACCATATGGGGTGGAGCAATTAGTCCCTCATTCGAACTTGATCTAGGCAAGGAAAAAATAATAGGTTGTGGAAAGTTTGTTTCAAATCGGATAGTCCGTACGCATGATAATATAACATTTTTTTCATTTTGATCATCTTATGGGGGAGGTCCGTAAGGAGTGGACCGATATTCCCCATTTTCGAAATTGAACTAAATTTGGAACAAATATTAAGATGTGCAAAGTTTGGATGAAATAGACAAATCCGCGAGGCACGAGATTTACAAGTTTCAGCTTTTATATATATATATATATATATATTATATATATATATTCATGTTTTAATAGTCTGATTTCATGTGTTTTCTGATTCCCACGTATTCAAGATATTTTGTGTAATTGTCATGAACCAATAGCCCAAATTTATTTCCCAGATGTCATCGAGTTGAGACTACAACACTTTTTTTGTTATTTAAATCCACCCATGTGTAAGGTGCATAAATCGTTTGATCTGTGCAAATCTAGTTCACCTTAGATGTTTTCGTTCGTTCGGACAAGCTATTCTATGAATCACACACACACACACATTTTCAAATTTATGTCAATTGTACAGTCAGAAGTTCGCACAAACCTACACACAGACACACTTATATACACCTATATCTACAGTTTTGTCATATAACGGTGTTCCCAATTGTTAACAAGCTCAAAATATTCCCTTAGGAAGTAAAACTGAGATAAAATTGAGTCATTGAATTTCAAATAATGTTGAATGGAAACATCATCGTCATATCTACATGACGATGGTTGTTTCCGTTTTTAATGGGGGGTGGTTGAGGGGCAGGTGGAGGGATGGTAGGTTAGGTATACAAAAAAAATCGTACATAGAATACTTACTATTGACATTCAATTGAATATCACGTCGTGCTTCCTCTCCCGTGCGAACTTTAACAATACAGGTGTAGATGCCCTGGTCACGAGTCGGTTCAACATTCTTGATGACAAGATATCCTCCCTGTTGGACGGGTGCTAAAGAGTAATGGGAATCTGCAACAGAGCATAAATGCACCAAAAAAATGAAAAACAAAAATCTTGTTAAGGGACGTACACTACAACAACAGCAACAAAACGATAGTTGTATATAGAAGAAATAACCATTTAGGTTGTTATAAAGTTTACATCCATATACTGGACACATATGGATTGAATGTACTGGCAATTTTTTGCATGTTCGACGAACGTGGAGGTAGGCAAAAGTTAATGAAATAAAATTCAAAATTATGTATTAGGTATCGAAATTCTGGTGCAATTTTAGATTCAATTTTAAAATTGTTAGAAATTATAATTCGTAATTAATAAATGCAGTATTTCAGAACCTACAGAATTTTGCCAGAATTTAGGGGTTGCCCTACAAAAACAAAAACCTTAAGAAAAATATTTTTAAAATCGCAATTTTTTAAATTCCTACAACAGAGTAAAATTTTATTTTATTTTTATATTTCCAATATCCCTCAATTTTTGGAAATCTGAAAACTTTTACATGACTCCACGTTCCCATTGAACATATACAATTTGCATATTTGTTGTTTGAATGTTCATCGATTTTTGTTGTAGTTGTTGTTTTTTTTCGATGTCCATTTTCTATCGATGTCTAGCTAGCTAACATTGGCAATTTGTCTTACTTGTTGTCAGTTCATGATGTCCTTGCTCCCATCTAATTTGTTCTATTGGATAGCCGGAAAACGGACAATGTACTGTTACATCTTCGCCGGCGACAGCTTTAATGGGTCCAATGGCTCGCACATATGGTGGTCCTGAAATAAAAAAATGTATAGAACGGAAGAATATTAAAAACGAAATGTATATAAGTGGTGGTTTGACATTATTGAACGTTTAAGTAGAGTAAGGGATGTCTGCATATAGATGTATGTATATAGCGCTTGGTTTAATGATATTATTTGAACTAATGTGGATAATTGGATAAAAAAGACTATTTAGAAATTAACAATATGAACAAAATGTCGTAAAAGAGAGTTTGTATTCTGTTTAAAATTGCACAGATTGAAATTTAAGCTTTGAGTTTATTTTACAAGATATCAAATAGGAAAATAGTAGCTTGCAATTTACTATATTTTTGAGTAAATTTTCCATAATAACCTTAAAGAATATTTTTAACACACCCAAATAATCTTACGATAATTGGGTTTACAATTCGGATATGCCAAGATCTACCCTGTCCTGATATTCATAGGAGCATAGGACTTTTACAAAGCTACTACTACTAGGATGTTTGGTATTTAAAATTGAATATATCGATTAATTTTGAGGAGGTTGGTCCTCTTATATTGGAATTTCAAATATTCTATGTTCTGGAGCACGCTCTTCAATATAATCAGCTATAACTTGGTATTTTGAATTATCTTACTTATTTACTTCGCTGGCTTGAGACAGAACATTTGTTCTATAAGCCGAGCTTAAAAAAGATTTCCAAGCGCTTCGGTCTTGCGCGCAGCTCTTCCAAATTTGAAATACCATGCTTAGAAATTTTGTCTTCCACTTCATCTTTTGTGCTGGGGCATTCTCATCTATTCTCACAACATGTCCAAGCCAACGTAGTCTCTGGTTGATAATTACAATGTCAGGGACTTGGGATGCATTTCTTCTGGAGAGGAATGTAAGTCTTTTTTTTACAAATATTTGAAAATAACTTTAAATTCTTTGGATTTGAATCCGGCATCCTTTGATTTGTAGTCTGGTATATTTTAATTGTACCAAGGCCTCTCTTGTTTGTCGTGGTAGCTGCTGCTATCGTAGGCGGGTGATCCATAAGGCGATGATTTTTATGGCAACTTCTATAACACCCAAACATCGATAACATCTTGTTGTGTTTAGGAAAAAGAAGGATCTTCGTCTCCTGTTCCTGCTCTTGATCTTATGGTAAATAGTTGTGGCATGATCGAACGATTTATATAGGCTATCGAATGTGACCCCTAGAACCTTGGGGTAATTGATAGTCGGAATTGTGGAACCATCGAACTGCATATTGAAATATAGCCGCATCTCCGCTGTCCATATGGTAAACAGTGTGGTCGTTGAATTAGTGGCAGATATTTCCATATCCTCGCCCAGAAAAAAATCATCTATATACACGAGATAGTTGTTCAGCCTCTCGCAAATGTCATCAGTTTTCGGCCCTGACGCCATGATCGTACAATCATCCATGTACGTTACGGCCTTTATGCCATTACAGTTTGACCCTATGGGCCTTTGAATTCCTATTTCTGAAATCCATGTATATACGTACACATATAATTTAAGATCCAACGTTTCAATCTTGCAGGATTGTACTTTCCACGTCCTCGAACAGCATGGCGTGACTGACGGTATGAAATGCTAGCTACTAGCGACAAAAGTGAGATCGGCCTGTATGACTACCCCTTGCAGGCATCATAGCCTGACTTTAGTAGCGGGACCACTGTGCCATTTTCCAGGCATCGTGAACTAGTATTAGGGTGGTTAATGTCAAGTTGAGAACTTTAGTTAGGTACTCTACTCCTGGCTCATCAAGCTGCTTCAACATGACCATGGAGATTCCTTCCAGACCAAGCGCCTGGGATGATTTTGCGATTCTAGTAGCACTCCCAACATCCTTCAAACGTAAATTGTAGTGGTTCCTCCTCCAATTGAAGATGTCGTATACGGCTCAATACTCTTATCTTCGCCCTTTCACTCTCGGGGTGCTCTACAATTTTCGGGTTTAAACAATTCGCTCACCTTTTCGGATCTGTCGCCTCAATGCCGTTTAATGAGACAGACGCCCGATTATCATTCCTTCAGATGTTCTAGGCACTTGTTTCGCTTGTGCTTACCGACTAAAGTATTCACTTACATCGCCAGTTCTCTGATTCTGGGGTTAGTAGGCTCATCACGCTAATCTCGCTGCCTCTGCTGGGAAGTGAAATTTCTGGATTACAAATTGGATTTCCTATGGTTTAGGAAAGTACGGCGTTCAGATGTTATGAAGACGGATCTATATGATAATAGTGAGGTGATCTGACTCCAATGAAATGACGGGTTGCCAAACCACGTTATTTGACAGAACAAGCGGCACGAAAGCTTTGATCTGGAGCTTTGCGTCTGGAAAGCTTTGACAGTCTCCCCTCATCATGGTGTTCTCGTTCACCGTGCAAAACGTTGAATTATCTATTTACTCTACCAGCGCTATGCCCCTCTGGTCATTATATAGAACGGAATGCCAGAATGGTACAATAGGAATACTAACGATCCTTCATTAAGACGTTGTATCCATCACAACTCTGCAGACTGCATGTGCTGTTCAGCTGGATAGCCGCGGCGATAATACATCTGCGACTCATGAAATTCGCGATCTGGTTGATTTTCTCTCGAAATGAATTGCAATTGAATTGGTGAAATTAGACATTATTATGAGTTGTGACAGCAATGTACGGTGTAAGTGGCTTAGTCGCGGATTGCTGTTGCAGAGATTGCGTGGGAGTAACGTAATTCAAAGACAACGATGATGATGACGTGGACCATGATGATGACGAGGACTCGCTGAGGTCTGCATTGACGCAGCACGAAGCTCCTCACTGCTTCAATATTTTCATTATTCATGGACGTGATCGAGCTACCAGGACAGGCTAAACTCAAATACAAATTATTACAAAGCTTAAAGTATTCAATAACGCAAGCCTTTTACAGACCTTTAACAAAATGGGTTTAAAAAACTCCACACTTTTATAGACCTTTAACACGTTCTTTAAAAACTCAATGCATTTTATAGACCCTGAAAAATATACTTTAAAATCTCCACGCCTATTGTAGGCTGTGTAAGGCAAATTTGACTATATAAAAATTAAAAATTTCACGTCTTCATATAGTTTGACACATTTTTTTTAAATCCATGAATTTTCTTTAGACCCATGTAAAGATCGAGTCCCTTTAGATATTTAAAATATTAAATTATGATTAGAAGGTCATTCTTTTGCTAGAATATCAGCCCTACATCTTTAGGTCATGGACAGCTATCTTTCCATTCAGAAACAAACTTTAACCATTAAAAAAATCAATGGACAAGTTTTAGAAGGCAATAATTTAACTAATATTATAAGCTACAATCGAAACTAATGACAACCGCATTTATGATCACCCAACGACAATTCTCAATACAAATGACATTCATGCAGTTACCATTAATGCCTTTCTTTGCTGCATTCATAGGCGCTCATTATTTATGCATAGGTGTCGACATCATCAATGACCTCTCCGTTATAGCTAATGATTCCTTTTCATCCAGTATATTTGTGTGTGAGCGAATTACATTTTTAGATGGCCTGATTGTAATTTGAATTCATTTCTATTCTGCAAATTTACATAAAGCGCAATGGAGGTGCATTGACGCAATCACTTTAAGCCACAACGCTGAACGAAATGTCGATGTGAATTCATGCACGAATGCCACTTGCATAAATGTCCGTACCTATTATGCAGTAGACATTGCATACTACATACTCGTATGTAGTTAATGTCTAATGTGATCCCAAAGGTTGCCCCCTTCCCCTCAACTCGATTATATCAGCTGTGGCTATTTCTACACAAAAGCTGGGCACATCAGTAATGCAACAACGACCAGGATTTTGTTGCAAAAATTATTTCACAGAGCAGTGATAGTCTATTCGGTTCGATTCGGACCATTGCAATTATGGACTTATAATATATATATAGTTATATATTTCATGTGGAATATGAGAGTGTGTGTATATTATTCATATATCGTACATATTTAGATGAAATTACACATATACATAATGTATGTATTTACGCAATAATGTGTCTATATATGCAATACTCTATAAAATTATGCATTAGTGTGTGTGTGTGTGTGCGTTCAATTAAAAATTCGTTTAAAATCTGAATAAATGAATAATGTAATTAGAGTGCGTGGGTATTAATGGAAGTTTGAAAATGTGTTATAAGAAATAAAGACCATGAAAAAATATTCTTTAATAAATTCACCTCTTTTTATAGACCATGAACAAATATTCTTTAAAAAATCTATGCTTTTTATAGACCATGAACAAATATTCTTTTATAAATCCACGCCTCAGTTGGCCCTTGAAAAAATATTATTTAATAAATCTACGCCTCAGTTGGCCCTTGAAAAATATTCTTTAATAAATCCATGAATTTTATGGACCATGGAAAATATCCTTTAAAAAATACACGCCCTACAAAGCCTTTGAAAATTTATTTTTTTTTTAAAATCCACGACTTTTTTTAGACCTTAAATACTAAGCCCTAAAAATACTAGCCCTTTGCAGACCTTGAAAACTTGTAGAATACCCCTCGGTAACATCATTCTCATCCATTTGTCAATGGTGGATTATTATGCAGCATGTCCCGTCCACAATATTTGCTCTTGATTTATTCGATAAAATCTCCTATTTGTATGTAACACTCTTTAATTTAGCGGAATAATCGTATTTGTAGAGAATGTTGTGTTTTTTTCTGATTAGGCCCAATAGTAGAGAAATTACAATTATACACAGTGGCAACATTAAATTTAATATTCATTTTGATTATTTTTATAATTTATATATGTTCCAGAGATACAAGGCAGAGGTGGTGGAGGAAATGAGGTAAATGGTAACGCAGAGTTGGTTTCCAAAATTTTTTAATAGCGAAATCAGACTATTCGATACCTAGGAATTTTGATTTCCTAGGACTATCAGAGTCACAGGCGTGGATTTTTAAAGACAATTGTTTCAAGGACTATCAGTTTCTCAGGCGTGGGTTTTTAAAGACAATTGTTTCAAGGACTATCAGTTTCTCAGGCGTGGGTTTTTAAAGACAATTGTTTCAAGGACTATCAGGGTCTCAGGGGTGGATTTTATAAGGAAATTTTTTCTATGACTATCAGAGTCTCAGGCGTGGACTTTTAAAGGAATTTTTTCTATGACTATCAGAGTCTCAGACGTGGATTTTTAAAGGAAATTTTTTCTCAGGCCTGGACTTTTAAAGGAAATTTTTTCTATGACTATCAGAGTCTCAGGCGTGGACTTTTAAAGAATTTTTTTCTACGACTATCAGAGTCTCAGGCGTGGATTTTTAAAGGAAATTTTTTCTATGACTATCAGAGTCTCAGGCGTGAATTTTTAAAAGAAATTTTTTCTATGACTATCAGAGTCTCAGACGTGGATTTTTAAAGGAAATTTTTTCTCAGGCGTGGACTTTTAAAGGAAATTTTTTTATGACTATCAGAGTCTCAGACGTGGACTTTTAAAGGATTTTTTTCTCAGGCGTGGACTTTTAAAGGAAATTTTTTCTATGACTATCAGAGTCTCAGGCGTGGACTTTTTAAGAATTTTTTTCTACGACTATCAGAGTCTCAGGCGTGGACTTTTAAAGAATATTTTTTCCTAGGACTATCAGAGTCTCAGACGTGGATTTTTAAAAGAACATTTGTTTTCTATTTTTCTTAGGACTATCAGAGTCTCAGGCGTGGATTTTTAAAGAATATTTTTCCTAGGACTATCAGAGTCTCAGGCGTGGTTTTTAAAAGGAAATTTTTTCGAGAACTATCAGAGCCTCAGGCGTGGATCTTTAAATGAAATTTTTTCGAGGACTATCAGAGTCTCAGGCGTGGATTTTTAAAGAAAATTGTTTCAAGGACTATCAGTGTCTCAGGCGTGGATTTTTAAAGAAAATTGTTTCAAGGACTATCACTGTCTCAGGCGTGGATTTTTAAAGAAAATTGTTTCAAGGACTATCACTGTCTCAGGCGTGGATTTTTAAAGACAATTTTTTCTAGGACTATCAGAGTCTCAGGCGTGGATTTTTAAAGGACATTTTTTCGAGGACTATCAGAGTCTCAGGCGTGGATTTTTAATGAAAATTGTTTCAAGGACTATCACTGTCTCAGGCGTGGATTTTTAAAGACACTTTTTTCTAGGACTATCAGAGTCTCAGGCGTGGATTTTTAAAGGAAATTTTTTCGAGGACTATCAGAGTCTCAGGCGTGGTTTTTTAAAGGAAATTTTTTCGAGGACTATCAGAGTCTCAGGCGTGGATTTTTAAAGAAAATTGTTTCAAGGACTATCAGTGTCTCAGGCGTGGATTTTTAAAGAAAATTGTTTCAAGGACTATCACTGTCTCAGGCGTGGATTTTTAAAGAAAATTGTTTCAAGGACTATCACTGTCTCAGGCGTGGATTTTTAAAGACAATTTTTTCTAGGACTATCAGAGTCTCAGGCGTGGATTTTTAAAGGAAATTTTTTCGAGGACTATCAGAGCCTCAGGCGTGGATCTTTAAATGAAATTTTTTCGAGGACTATCAGAGTCTCAGGCGTGGATTTTTAAAGAAAATTGTTTCAAGGACTATCAGTGTCTCAGGCGTGGATTTTTAAAGAAAATTGTTTCAAGGACTATCACTGTCTCAGGCGTGGATTTTTAAAGAAAATTGTTTCAAGGACTATCACTGTCTCAGGCGTGGATTTTTAAAGACAATTTTTTCTAGGACTATCAGAGTCTCAGGCGTGGATTTTTAAAGGACATTTTTTCGAGGACTATCAGAGTCTCAGGCGTGGATTTTTAATGAAAATTGTTTCAAGGACTATCACTGTCTCAGGCGTGGATTTTTAAAGACACTTTTTTCTAGGACTATCAGAGTCTCAGGCGTGGATTTTTAAAGGAAATTTTTTCGAGGACTATCAGAGTCTCAGGCGTGGATTTTTAAAGGAAATTTTTTCGAGGACTATCAGAGTCTCAGGCGTGGATTTTTAAAGGAAATTTTTTCGAGGACTATCAGAGTCTCAGGCGTGGATTTTTAAAGGAAATTTTTTCGAGGACTATCAGAGTCTCAGGCGTGGATTTTTAAAGGAAATTTTTTCGAGGACTATCAGAGTCTCAGGCGTGGATTTTTAAAGGAAATTTTTTCGAGGACTATCAGAGTCTCAGGCGTGGATTTTTAAAGGAAATTTTTTCGAGGACTATCAGAGTCTCAGGCGTGGATTTTTAAAGGAAATTTTTTCGAGGACTATCAGAGTCTCAGGCGTGGATTTTTAAAGGAAATTTTTTCGAGGACTATCAGAGTCTCAGGCGTGGATTTTTAAAGGAAATTTTTTCGAGGACTATCAGAGTCTCAGGCGTGGATTTTTAAAGGAAATTTTTTCGAGGACTATCAGAGTCTCAGGCGTGGATTTTTAAAGGAAATTTTTTCGAGGACTATCAGAGTCTCAGGCGTGGATTTTTAAAGGAAATTTTTTCGAGGACTATCAGAGTCTCAGGCGTGGATTTTTAAAGGAAATTTTTTCGAGGACTATCAAAGTCTCAGGCGTGGATTTTTAAAGGAAATTTTTTCGAGGACTATCAGAGTCTCAGGCGTGGATTTTTAAAGGAAATTTTTTCGAGGACTATCAGAGTCTCAGGCGTGGATTTTTAAAGGAAATTTTTTCGAGGACTATCAGAGTCTCAGGCGTGGATTTTTAAAGGAAATTTTTTCGAGGACTATCAGAGTCTCAGGCGTGGATTTTTAAAGGAAATTTTTTCGAGGACTATCAGAGTCTCAGGCGTGGATTTTTAAAGGAAATTTTTTCGAGGACTATCAGAGTCTCAGGCGTGGATTTTTAAAGGAAATTTTTTCGAGGACTATCAGAGTCTCAGGCGTGGATTTTTAAAGGAAATTTTTTCGAGGACTATCAGAGTCTCAGGCGTGGATTTTTAAAGGAAATTTTTTCGAGGACTATCAGAGTCTCAGGCGTGGATTTTTAAAGGAAATTTTTTCGAGGACTATCAGAGTCTCAGGCGTGGATTTTTAAAGGAAATTTTTTCGAGGACTATAGTCTCAGGCGTGGATTTCTTAAAGAATATTTTTTCAGAGTCTCAGGCGTGGATTTTTAAAGGAAATTTTTTCGAGGACTATCAGAGTCTCAGGCGTGGATTTTTAAAGGAAATTTTTTCGAGGACTATCAGAGTCTCAGGCGTGGATTTTTAAAGGACATTTTTTCGAGGACTATCAGAGTCTCAGGCGTGGATTTTTAAAGGACATTTTTTCGAGGACTATCAGAGTCTCAGGCGTGGATTTTTAAAGGAAATTTTTTCGAGGACTTTTCGAGGACTATCAGAGTCTCAGGCGTGGATTTTTAAAAGTATCTCAGGTGTGGATTTCTTAAAGAATATTTTTTCGAGGACTATCAGAGTCTCAGGCGTGGATTTTTAAAGGAAATTTTTTCGAGGACTATCAGAGTCTCAGGCGTGGATTTTTAAAGGAAATTTTTTCGAGGACTATCAGAGTCTCAGGCGTGGATTTTTAAAGGAAATTTTTTCGAGGACTATCGGGAGAGTCTCAGGCGTGGATTTTTAAAGGAAATTTTTTGAGGACTATCAAGTCTCAGGCGTGGATTTTTAAAGGAAAGGACTATCAGAGTCTCAGGCGTGGATTTTTAAAGGAAATTTTTT
>NW_026887615.1:0-87528 GCF_032173495.1 Musca vetustissima
TACCTTATTTAACTTCGTTCGTTCAATGTTCTCAAACACGCAACTCATCATAGTTCATAAACAGAAAGTTACAACAGCGGCAACACCAACAAAAAAAAAAAAAAAAAAACCAATAATTACAATTTTTAGATTTTTAACATAGATTAGATTTACATAATGTGATCCGCAATAGCCTTGAACTGTTGAAAAATATGGTAGAGAGAAATTATGAAAAAACAGGGGAAAGTGTATAAATTTGAATACAAGACGGCCAATTGGCTCACAAATAAAATGGCATAACGTACTGAATTAAGCCTAGAACGACGTGTGTTAAATTTCGTGAAAATCGGTTCAGATATAGGTATAGCTCCAATATATTTTCGTCCGAGTCAATGCACCAAACTCCCTTTATATCCTTCGATTTGCACGAAATTTGGCATAGCGTACTGGATTGAGTATCGAATGTTGAGCGGTTAGTTTCGGGAAAATCGGTTCAGATTTCGATATAACTCCCATATATATTTTCGTCCGATTTTTTATGTAAATCGTGCACCCAAGTCCCTATTTATCCTACGATGTTCACGAAATTTGGCATAGTGTACTGAATTGATTCTGGGATGATATGTGGTAAGTTTCGTGAAAATCGGTTCAGATTTCGATATAGCTCCCATATATATTTTCGTCCGATTTAACATAAATGATGCACCAAACACCTAATGTTTGTCCATTAACACGAAATTTTGCACAACGTATCAAATTGAGACATGAATGACGTTATTGCGTTTTGTTGAAATTGATGCAGATGCAGCCATAGCTTCCATGGGTATTTCGATCGGGTGTCTGATTGGGATTAAATCAATTTTGCTATAAATCGTTTTCCTCAAAATCTGCTCGAATGAAATTAAATTTAACATAGGTTGCCAAAAAATATGAGCAATTGTAAGGATACATATGAACAATTGGTGAAGAGTATTATATAGTCGACCCAGTCCGACTTTACTACTTTCCTTACTGGTTTTACATCACTTGGAAATTACAGCGCTATGTGACGCTATATATTTTCTTTTTCACTAATTATAGATTTCTTATTACAAATCCAAATCGACAACAGAATTTTCTTTCGAATTATCAATTATCCCTTATCCACAAATATACTTATTTCAAATGAATTCAAAATGCTGTGCATTCAAACTGACACCCACATTTGCGTAACCCAGACAAATATTGGATACGAATTCCAAAATGATTTTGTAAACAAAAATAAAAAAACACCCCAATGTAAACAACTTGAAGTTCAATTAGAATTTTGGCAAAGTAAAATTCATAGCCAAAAGTAAAAGCATAAAAAATACCAAAACCAGCTGTGCTACAACTTAAATTACTCAAGTCATATTGTGGAACAGTGAATTCTGATGACATTCCCTCAAGTGTAACGACAGGGTATAAATAAAAAAAAACAGTGAGCGGAGCAGTATAGTCGGACGGGGCCGACCATATGATACCCTACACAACTTCCACGAAACTATAACTTGCTGTGGTTCTATATTCTGAGCTTGGGCAATATTTCGCGATATTTGCACCCTCTTGACCGACTAGAGGTCAAGAAATATTAAAAATATTCAATACAGCCCTTCTAATCACTTGTCCAGATTTCCTTCACCATGGGTTGTGTTGTGATGTTCAGCTTTCAATTTTGGCCTATAGATCGACTCAAAAAAAAAAAAAAACACCAAAAAATAAGTTTTCGGTCCACTTCATCCCAAAATTATTATCTGATCATCACCGAAAATTATAGGCGATGTCGGTGACCATAACTTCAACCTCATGGAAAATTTCAAAGAGATCAAGAGATTAAATAATATATGAATACGTAAGCACCTTTAAATATTTAAGTGTTACTTTCACATCCGAGTACATACGACAATATAGTTGGTATCAATTTAAAGGTCAACCACTCCTCTTGGATATACTATCAACTTCTCGGCTATATGTCATTCAGGAGTAAATATATACGCTATAGAATAAGAATTTTGTCATTTTTCACACAAAAATTAGGGACCATTTGACCCGCTAAATATTGACCAATCTTTATCAAAACAGGCATACTTATTCTTTGGCCCGATCTCCTTCTCCATGCAAAAACTCGCGGTGTTTGGGCCATAATTGCGGCCTCTGGAGTGACCAGAAAAACCGACAAAAATAACGTTTTTGGTCCATTTCATCCCCTAAATATTAACCGATCTTTTCCAAAAACAATAGAGGTCTTCATTGACTGAGGGGGAGCCATTGTAGACTACCTGAGAGCGTCGTTATAGGAAGGAAGTCTCTATAAAAGAGCTGTGGACGAACTTAAGCGAGCCATCTGTAAACGAAATTAATGGTATCTCTACAGGCAGTTATTATAAACGAGCTGAAGAATTGAATATGGTAATCTTCTAGAGGCGATTCTCTATGAACGAACTGAAGGTGGTCTCAATAGTCGAGCTGGAAGGACACTACCTTCCATATACGAGATGTCTTCTATAGACGAAGTGAATAAGTTAATATTCTGTGGACGGGGTGAAGACAGACTTATATAGACGAGCTAAAGATATTCTATATAAAAGGAAGGAGTTTTCAAATATCAGCATTAGGTTTCTGTAAACGAGCTAAAGGGAGTCCATGTAGATGAGCAGAAGGGAGAGAGGAGTCTTAATATATGGACAGAAGCCAGTCTTTATATACGAGCAAAGGTCACTCGTATGTAATGACTGAGTCCAAATCCAATCCAAACGATCCTATGCGATCAATAAAATATTTTGCCGTTAACTCATGTCGAGCTAACGTCTACCAGTTAGTACTAAAATACGGCTAACGACACCACCATAAATTGCTGAAGGTAATTTATATGTTGTTATAAGAAAACCAGTGAGCGGAGCAGTATAGTCGGACGGGGCCGACCATATGATACCCTACACAACTTCCACGAAAATCTAACATTCTAGGGTTCTATATTATGATCTTGACAATATTTCGCGATATTTGCACCCTATTGACCGGCTAGAGGTCAACAAATATCACTAATATTGACTACAGATTCCCTTCACGGTGGGTTGGGTTGTGATGCTCGGCTTTCAATTGTGGCCTTTAGATCGACTAAAAAACACCAAAAATTTAAGTTTTCGGTCTAATTCATCCCAAAATTAGTATCTGATCATCGCCGAAAAATCATCGCGGCGTTACAAACTTTTGGGGCCGCACAAAGCTATAATACCCTGACAACATAGTTGTGTAGGGTATAAAAAGAAATAATCACAAATAAAGCCATGGACTATGAATATATTTACTAATAATCTCTTGTGTTTTATTTATTCGCAATTTCTTTCCTTTTCTATATTTACACCAATACACGCGATTCATCACCTCATACACCATTGACTGCTTGGGAGCCTCACGTTTTCGCTCAAATTACCTCCAAATCCCTTGAGTAAATAAATTGACCACCCTGCACCATCCCCATCCACGGCGAAAAGTACACCAAATCTTTACCAGGGGTCTACATTTAGGAAAGCTACTGAATAGATGTTTTCATTATACACGAGTTGAAGGCCACCTTAAGCATGCCCTGAAGGCAGATATTGTTAAAAAATTCTACACTCATTGATAAGTCCTCCAAAATATTTGTAAACATTTTTAAATCGTACGCCTTAGCTGGCAAGACTCCGAAAACATATTTTTAAAAAACCCAATTAAGGCGTCTTCGAACTATATGGGTGTTATTTGGTAAGCTAATCTATAGTGAATATAAAGAATCCCTTCTTTAAAATGCCCTTTTTGGATCAGGTTAGCTGGTACGCCTTAGCTGGCAAGACTCTGAAAGCATATTATTCAAACCAGTAAGTCGGACTGGGCCGACTATATGATACCCTTCACCACTTTGGGTATATTGTACACATGTATTCTTACAATTGCATGTCAATATTCCCTCGAAGGAACAGAATCAAAATCATATGACAAATTTAATTTCATTTAGAGTCGACTGTGTACCATGGGACAAATTTATTCGGTAGCCGCACTGTTAAAAATTTAATTTCAATCAAAAAATTAAATAAAAAAAAAAACAATAACGTTATTCAAGTCTCAATTTGTAATTTGTGCAAAATGTTGTGTTAATTATTGTATATCCTCTATTAAAAGTTCACAATAAAAATTACCTTTTTTAACCAGTAAGGAAAGTAGTAAAGTCGGACTGGGCCGACTATATGATACCCTTCACCACTTTGGGGATATTCTACATATGTATCCTTACAGATGTCGTCTTTTCTAAGGATCATTGGATATGAAATTGAACGAACTTAAAAATGCGATCTTAATATATAAGTAAATCATCTATCCTTAAAGTATATCATCTATCCTTACACATGCCAATCTGCAATCTATTCCATACTTTGTAAATAGACTTTAAGCTAACTTTACGCACGCTATTGGTTAAAATGTAATATCAATCAAGCACCCATTGATTATTTGGTTTACAATCATATATCTAAATCTGAACCGATTTCAAGGAAACTTGGCCTAGATAAATTTATATTAATATCAGTACATTTTGCCAATCGGCCTGGCTATGGGTCTTTAGAACAACATTTACTTAAAATCGGACGAAAATATATATAGGAGCTATATGTAAATCTGAACCAATTTCAGGAAAACTTGACACACGAAAGGTTATAGTAACTTCAGTACATTGTACAATATTGTGTGCGGGTCGGCCAATCTTTGGCTCTTTAGTGCACAATTTACATTAAATCGAACGAAAATATATATTGGAGCTATATATATTGGAGCTATATCTAAATCTGAACCGATTTTAACTAAACTTAGCACACATCATTTTGGATCCAATACAATACCCTATGCCAAATTTCGTGCAAATCGAAAGATATGTAGGGACTTCGGTGCACCATTTACCTTAAATCGGACGAAACTATATATGAGAGCTATATCCAAATCTGAAGCGATTTTCTCGAAACTTGGCACAAATCATTCTGGACCTAATTCAGTACTCTGTGCCAAATTTCGTGCAAATCGAAAGATATATAGGGACTTTGGTGCCCCATTTACCTTAAATAGGACGAAAATATATATGGGAGCTATATCTAAATCTGGGCCGATTTTCACGAAACTTAGCACACATCATTCTGGACCTAATTCAGAACTCTATGCCAAATTTCGTGCAAATCGAATGATATGTAGGGACTTCGGTGCAC
Source organism: Musca vetustissima (assembly GCF_032173495.1). Lineage (NCBI taxonomy): Eukaryota > Metazoa > Arthropoda > Insecta > Diptera > Muscidae > Musca > Musca vetustissima. Next base: position 5,226 of record NW_026887615.1, read on the forward strand.
CATTTACCTTAAATCGGGCGAAACTATATATGGGAGCTATATCTAAATCTGAACCGATTTTCTCGAAAGTTGGCACAAATCATTCTGGACCTAATTCAGTACTCTGTGCCAAATTTCGTGCAAATCGAAAGATATATAGGGACTTTGGTGCCCCATTTACCTTAAATCGGACGAAAATATATATGGGAGCTATATCTAAATCTGAACCGATTTTTTCCAATTTCAATAGGGTTCGTCCTTGGGCCAAATAAGTGACTTGTGCCAAATTTCATCCAAATCGGATTATAAATGCGACCTGTACTTTGTTTACAATTTAACATCTACAGACGGACGGACATGCATAAATCGACTCAGAAAGTGATTCTATGCATATTCTCAAAAGGAACTATGGGTCTATCTCGTTTCCTTTTGCCTGTTACAAACATATGCACAAAGACATAATACCCTATACCACAGTGTGGTGAAGGGTATAATAATTATTAAAATGTTTTCTTGCGAATGATGATATGAATGATCGATTTTTACTGAAATAACATCCCGCAGAAATATTGAAGTTTCTAAGCTTCTTAGTATTTGCATAGCATATTTTTACCTTAATATGGGAGCTATTGATTTTTTATATGTCTTTGACAGGTAGTTGCTGTCATGAATTTTACACATTTCTTCCTCTTCCACAAAGACTTAGTTTTCCAAAAATAAACAAAAGTTAAAAAACCCTTAGTATTTTTATTTTGCTTCCAAAGCTGATGATGGGTGTTATTGGAAAAACTATTGCCTTTCGGTGTTAAGTTCGAAGGATACTGGTGTACCATTTTTTGTTACATTTAAGGAAAATAAAATTATAGCAATTGTTAAGTCAATTGGAAACGAATGTCATGAGTGATTTAAGAGAAATTCAGTTGATTCCCAAAGAATGTCATATATTTAAATTATTTGTCAGTTGCAGATAAGAAAGAAACTACAATCGTTGATAAAATACCTCAAAACACACTCTAATAACTTACCTATAAAGTAATTTGTAACAGTTCTCATCCGTTTGGTTGTTATGACAATCCATACAACAATTAAATTGCCACCGGTCACCACAATGACCATAACACCGTAAAGGATACTTCACAGGACTTGGCGCCACCATGGCAATATGAAGGAAATGTCACTGCAAAGGGAAAACAAAAATGAAGATAGATAGAGAACAAAATATGAGTAAATAAATAAAAATGAATGACGGCAATGACAAAAAGTGTAAAGCGGTATGCAAAATAACAAAAATGCCAGCAAATAATAGTACACAAAAGCACACAGAAAAAAATTCTGCCACTCTAAAGTCTTTGCTAACGAGTATATAATATATCTGCAGTTTTTTATTTTTCTTAATGGAAAGGGATATCTAAAAAATTGAAATTGTTTATTTCTTGTTCTTATTTTTCTTCTGTCATACATAATTCCTTCATTGGGTAAATATAATACACGAAACAAAAACAAAATGTAATCCGACTTAATACATTATTTATTTCAATTGGTGTTGTTGTGTTGCTGTTGGTTAATTATACCAGTATATTGTTGCCTTTGTATTTAGACAATGACCTAACTCGGTAGATAAAGTTGTAATGGAACTTAGTTTTGAATGCCAAAAAGAGCTTTAGTTAAAAATAAAAACTTCTTCCTTGTTTTGTGTGGCTATAATCTCATTAAATATTTATACATTTATTTTAAAAGTTAAATAACAGAGTTATATGAATTACTCATTAGAGACATATTTTTCAGTTAAATGAGAGAAAGGACAGAAGAGCTTATTCTAATAGTCCTTTAAAAATCCACGCCTTCTAATAGTCTATTAAAAAATCCACGCATTCTTATAGTCCTTTAAAAATCCACGCCTTCTAATAGTCCTTAAAAAATCCACGCATTCTTATAGTCCTTTAAAAATCTACGCCTTCTAATAGCCCTTTAAAAAATCCACGCATTCTTATAGTCCTTAAAAAAATCCACGCCTTCTAATAGTCCTTTAAACATCCACGCATTCTTATAGTTCTTTAAAAAATCCACGCCTTCTAATAGTCCTTTAAAAAATCCACGCCTTCTAATAGTCCTTTAAAAAATCCACGCCTTCTAATAGTCCTTAAAAAGTCCACGCCTTCTAATAGTCCTTAAAAAGTCCACGCCTTCTAATAGTCCTTATAAAAGTCCACGCCTTCCAATAGTCCTTAAAAAAGTCCACGCCTTCTAATAGTCCTTAAAAAGTCCACGCCTTCTAATAGTCCTTAAAAAGGTCCACGCCTCCTAATAGTCCTTAAAAAAGTCCACGCCTTCCAATAGTCCTTAAAAAAGTCCACGACTTCTAATAGTCCTTAAAAAGTCCACGCCTTCTAATAGTCCTTAAAAAAGTCCACGCCTTCTAAGTCCTTAAAAAATCCACACCTTCTATGTCCTCAAAAAAATTTACGCCTTCTATGTCCTTAAAAAAATCTACGCCTTCTAATAGTCCTTAAAAAAGTCCACATCTTCTAATGGTCCTTTAAAAAAGTCCACATCTTCTAATAATCCTTAAAAAAGTCCACATCTTCTAATAGTCCTTAAAAAGTCCACACCCTCTAATACTCCTTTAAAATATCCACGCTTTCTAATAGTCCTTAAAAAAGTCCACATCTTCTAATAGTCCTTAAAAAAGTCCACATCTTCTAATAGTCCTTAAAAAAGTCCACATCTTCTAATGGTCCTTCAAAAAAGTCCACGCCTTCTAATAGTCCTTAAAAAAGTCCACATCTTCTAATGGTCCTTCAAAAAAGTCCACGCCTTCTAATAGTCCCTAAAAAAGTCCACGACTTCTAATAGTCCTTAAAAAGTCCACGCCTTCTAATAGTCCTTAAAAAAGTCCACGCCTCCTAATAGTCCTTAAAAAAGTCCACGCCTTCTAATAGTCCTTAAAAAAGTCCACGACTTCTAATAGTCCTTAAAAAGTCCACGCATTCTAATAGTCCTTAAAAAAGTCCACGCCTTCTAATAGTCCTTATAAAAGTCCACGCCTTCTAATAGTACTTAAAAAAGTCCACGACTGCTAATAGTCCTTAAAAGAGTCCACGCCTTCTAATAGTCCTTAAAAAAGTCCACGACTTCTAATAGTCCTTAAAAAGTCCACGCCTTCTAATAGTCCTTAAAAAAGTCCACGCCTTCTAAGTCCTTAAAAAATCCACACCTTCTATGTCCTCAAAAAAATCTACGCCTTCTATGTCCTTAAAAAAATCTACGCCTTCTAATAGCCCTTAAAAAAGTCCACATCTTCTAATGGTCCTTTAAAAAATTCCACATCTTCTAATAGTCCTTAAAAAAGTCCACATCTTCTAATAGTCCTTAAAAAGTCCACGCCCTCTAATACTCCTTTAAAATATCCACGCTTTCTAATAGTCCTTAAAAAAGTCCACATCTTCTAATAGTCCTTAAAAAAGTCCACATCTTCTAATGGTCCTTCAAAAAAGTCCACGCCTTCTAATAGTCCTTAAAAAAGTCCACACCTTCTAATGGTCCTTCAAAAAAGTCCACGCCTTCTAATAGTCCCTAAAAAAGTCCACGACTTCTAATAGTCCTTAAAAAGTCCACGCCTTCTAATAGTCCTTAAAAAAGTCCACGCCTCCTAATAGTCCTTAAAAAAGTCCACGCCTTCTAATAGTCCTTAAAAAGTCCACGACTTCTAATAGTCCTTAAAAAGTCCACGCATTCTAATAGTCCTTAAAAAAGTCCACGCCTTCTAATAGTCCTTATAAAAGTCCACGCCTTCTAATAGTACTTAAAAGAGTCCACGCCTTCTAATAGTCCTTAAAAGAGTCCACGCCTTCTAATAGTCCTTAAAAAAGTCCACGCCTTCTAAGTCCTTAAAAAAATCCACACCTTCTATGTCCTTAAAAAAATCTACGCCTTCTATGTCCTTAAAAAAATCTACGCCTTCTAATAGTCCTTAAAAACGTCCACATCTTCTAATGGTCCTTTAAAAAAGTCCACATATTCTAATAGTCCTTAAAAAAGTCCACATCTTCTAATAGTCCTTAAAAAGTCCACGCCCTCTAATACTCCTTTAAAATATCCACGCTTTCTAATAGTCCTTAAAAAAGTCCACGCCTTCTAATAGTCCTTAAAAAAGTCCACGCCTTCTAATAGTCCTTAATAAAGTCCACGCCTTCTAATAGTCCTTAAAAAAGTACACATCTTCTAATAGTCCTTAAAAAATTCACGCCTTCTAATACTTCTTTAAAAAATCCACGCCTTCTATTAGTCCCTGAAAAAAATATCCTTTAAAAAATCCACGCATATATGGAAACTCTGACAACTATACCTCAATTTTTATTATTGTGGCCAATTTGTCGCAAATGTTAACAGTGTTTTTTTTTAGTGGCATAAAAATGCGAAAACCGACAAAACCACTGATATTTGATATTTTTAATGAGTTCCAAAGGGGGATTGTGTTGGCGTTCGACTTCGTTACTTGCAGGGCGATAAGTAAAACAAAAAATATAAAAATAACACTTTCGTGTGTTTAAAATGACATTACTGCATCGAATGATATTTAATAAAAGTTCATTGATTTTTGTGGTGCCCTCGGTTCCGTTAAAAAATAATCAAATAAAACACACACTGAAAATAATTATTCTCATATAATACTCATGTAGTTCGTGTTATTTTTTATTTTGTCGGCTAATGGAGTTTTATGGAATTTCATTTTGTGTAGAAAAAAACACAACAGCCAGGTGTAAACCACAAGCCCACATGACACAGTAACAGTTTATTGTGATTACACATTAATCGCTTTCATTTCGATATGGAGGGAATATGGAAGTACTTATGGTTTCTCTCCTTATGTGAAAATTAATACGACATGATGTTTGTTGTTGTGTTCAAACACCTTAGAAGGAATTTCAGAGTGACAAATCCGTTATGGTTAAGAGTTTCAATAATAATTTTCTTATTTAATTCGAACCTCTAAATTCTTTGAAATCTTAAAAAAAACTATTATAAATATTGACTATGTATTGTGGAAGTGTCATATGGACTTGAAGCATCAGCTTAGGTTGACTAAGTACTTCGAGTTGCCACAAGAGATATTTGGGTAGAAAAGGTTTTTTTGTGAAGAAGCTATAAATAGCTCCTAATGGAGAGAATATCCCCAAAAATAAACTAAGGGAAAATATGAGGATCAGTGGCGAGATCAAAAACTATGGTCTTCCCTGCCATACCCCCTGTGGACAATGTCACACTTTTCCCACTGATAACAAAAAATAAATGCATTTTATAAAAAAAGATTATTCGAGGGAATTTCAGAGTGACTAGTCTTTAGTAGGTGAATTATAAATATTTAAAAATTGTAATATTAATTGTCATACTAATCAGCGCTTTAAATAAAAATGCTAATTGAAGCAAATGTGAATTAAAAAGTATATATACAGAATATTATGAGATATATAGTGATAAATCAGACAGATGTTTATTTAATTCGAACCTCTAAATTTTTTCAAATCTTAAAAAAAAACTATTGTAAATGTTGACTATGTATTATGGAAGTGTCATATGGACTTGCAGCATTAGCTTAGGTTGGCTAAGTACTTCGATTTGTTACAAGAGATATTTGGATATATTCGGTAAATCTATTCATAAGATTAGTTGTATAGAAACTAAAGAAAGCGGCAAAAATTGAGTCGTAAAATCGCCCAGAAACTAAAAATCGATCATAAATATGTTTCAAACTTTTTTCACAAAGCTGGATTGGTGCCACCCCAATTAACATAAAAAATAGGATGGATCGAATTTCCATCTGCGAAGCCTTGGCCAAACGGAATGAGATAGACCCATTTCTTAAACGGATGCTGACTGGAGATGAGAAATGGATCACATACGACAACCATGTGCGAAAAGATCGTAGTCAAAAAGCGATCCTCAAACGGAATAACGTCCAGGAAGGTTCTGCTAATGAGTTGCTTCCATATGGCAAAACTCTAAATCTTGATCTCTATTGTAAACAACTGGGCCGTTTGAAGATAGCAATTGACCAGAATTGGCCAACAGAGAGAGGTGTGATGTTCCACCAGGACAACGCTAGGCCACACACATCTACAGTGACTCGCCAAAAACTTCGGGAGCTTGGTTGGGAAGTTTTAATGCATCCGCCATACAGTCCGGACTTGGCACCTAGCGATTATTATATTTTTCTTCATTGCAATTTTTTTAATGATAAACCAGTGAGCCGAGCATTATAGTCGGTCGGGCCGACCATATGATACCCTACACAACTTTCACGTAACTATAACTTCCTATGGTTCTACATTCTGAGCTTGGACAATATTTCGCGATATTTGCACACTTTTGACCGACTAGAGGTCAAGAAATATTACAAATATTCAGTACAGCCCTTCTAATCACTTGTCCAGATTCCCTTCACCGTGGTGTTCGGCTTTCAGTTTTGGCCTCTATATCGACTCGAAAAAAACACCAAAAAATAAGTTTTCGGCCCACTTAACCCTAAAATTATTATCTGATCATCACCGAAAATTATAGGCGATGTCGGTGACCATTACTTGAACCTCATGGAAAATTTCAAAGCGATCAGCGCTATATTTCCGCCCTCTAGTGTGGTAATGGGTTACTAAATAATATATGAATACGTAAGCGCCTGTAAATATTTAAGTGTAAGTCCCGCATCCGAGTACATACGACAATATAATTGGTATCAATTTAAAGGTCAACCACTCCTTTTGAACATACTATCAACTTTTCGGGTCTAGGACCTTCAGGTGCAAATATATACCCCATAGAATACATTTTTTTTAATTTTTCACACAAAAGTCAGGGTCAATTTTACCCGCTAAATATTGACCGATCTTTATCAAAGCAGGCATACTTAACATTTGGCCCGATCCCCTTCTCCATGGAAAAAAAACAATTGGGGTCTTCTTTGGCCAGAAGCCATCCTACATGCAAAATTTCGTGAAGATTGGTCCACAACTGTGGCTTGTATCGTGTTTACAAATTATAATGTACAGACAGACGACGGACGGACGGACACACATGCCTAGATCGACTCAGCTAGTCGAGATATGACCAATATTTCACAGCGTTACAAACTCTTGGGGCTGCACAAAGCTATAATACCCTTACAACATAGTTGTGTAGGGTATAAATATATCTGATATGTATTGAAATTTCGAATTCGAATGTCTATAGACAATTTTGAGTCGCTCAGATGAAAGTATAGTTTCTGGTGCACCATTTTAATGAAAAGGTAGATGGGAGCTGTATCTTAATCTGATTTGAACGAAATTTAACACACGCCATTCAAGACTTAATAAAAGTAGGGTCTTTTGTGCACCATTTGCATAAAACCAGCCGAAGATGATAAGAGGCCATTACAACAAGAAAAAGTCATTCTGTGGTGCGATCTTTTGTCCGAAGGTGTGATTGGACCTTCTTCGAAAACGACGATGGAACGACTGTCACTAGCAATTTGGAGCATTGTGGTCATATGATAACCAATTTTATGTCTGATATTGAAGAATATATGGTGTGACACCAGAAATGCCAAGTTTTGGGTTAAATCGGTTATTCCTACGAGTGTTAGGTGGGCGGACATTTCCATAATCAGTTCGAAAATGTCCGAAAGGAATTATTGTGGGACGTTACTTGAATTCTAAATCTGATGTTGCGATGAATCGCATTTTCCTTGTATCATTGATTTTAGCAAGACGGCATTTTGACCATTTCGTAGAGGGTGGCACCAGAAGTACCAAGTTTGGGTCAAATCGGTTACTCCATGCGAATTTTAGCATATCAGCTAGACGGACGGACATTTCCATAATCAATTCGAAGTTGTCCGAAAAGGATTTGTGTGAAATGACACTTGAATTCTAAATCGGATGTTGGAATGAATCACATATTCCTCGTATCATTTATTTAAAGACTGTGGAAGTGAAGTGGAGCCAATTTTGTTGAAGTGTAATAATCTTTATAAGTTTTAGAATTGTATTATCCTGATATAAAAACTGAAAAACAAATGCTAAAACTAATAACAAACGCTTTTTCCCCATGGCTGATTTTCATTTAATCCATTTCACTACATTTCTTGAAAGGAACACATTTAATCCCGATTTATTTTCCGTTCGAAGAAAAATAAGAATTACTGCAATCAGAAGCATATTCATACACATACACCAACGTTCTTTATTTGCATTTCCTGGAGTTTTACAGCAATTGAAAAATTCTACCATAACATAGCGTGGCCTGAAATGGAATGGAATGGCACGGATCACTCAGATGTTGATGTATGTTAATTCTCATGAATTAAATGAGAAATAGTCGTTTCAATTAAACATTCGCATAAGAGTGATGTGATTAAGTGAAATTATTACTTATTATCCTCTTGTAGAAGTGCATAAGTGGGAGTGTGTGTAGATGTTTAAGACTTGTGTTCCTGGGTGAATGAGTGAAAAGAAATCTCATGTTGAACATGTGGTAAACGAATTAAATGACATGGAAATAATCTCATATTGTGTGGAATTTTAAATAACAAAAGAAATTGCCCACACAACGAAAATTTGACAAAGGATTGGGGGTGTAAGACATGTTGACAGTAAGTTATGTGTATATCTCCGTGTCGCAGATGTGGTAATGATTTAACATGAATAATAAATTTTATTTTTTTTTTACAAAAAGAATAATTTTTGGGGAACATTTTAATATTGGAAATTAAATATGGTTGGCATATTATTCGCAACATTTAGTGAAATGCAAGAATTTTCTGTCGATTAACATATAGAATAATGTTCATGTGTTTATGTAGGTCTATATAACAGAAGTGGATGAAGTTATGTCTGTGTATGTTAGACTGGATAAAGAGTTAAAGTAGAACCCTAACATTTGAGCAACTCTTTGCCTTTATCCGACAGGAAGTCTAAGCCAATATACTCGTATAAAGCAAATTATATTAAAATGTTGTCATGTTTTTTTTTTATTTAAATCTTGAAATATTTGAGCATAAGGACGTAAGTATGTTGTTTTTTTTTTTATTTTTCAGACTTTGATCTTTTTACGCCATTAGTTTTAGCCAGGATTTCACATCAACATATTGTTTTACTATGCATACACTTATTTTCAAATTTCACTTTATTAACGTGTTAAAAAATGTCCAATAACCCTGAACATACTGTAAATTGGAGGATGACCGTAATATAGGGGCCGCACTGAAACGAGGACTAATGTTAATAATTTTTCGTAAATAAATGTTGGTAAACCCAGAATATCAAAATACAGCCGATTCGGTTAAAAAATGTTTTTCCAATACTCAAAATACGAGGTAGTGTCACATGAGAGCTACCGTAAAAAGTGAACCAATATTGACCATTTGTAGTAGGGAGATTCTCCGCCCATTAAAATCCAACAAAAATACAGCAAAAGTGGTTAAAAGACTTGTCCATAATTTCCAACATACTGAAATGTTTATTGTATCGTTTTTTGGGGGCTACACTGAAAAGTGGTTCAATATTGATAATTTTTCATACAGACATTTAATACCTAATGATAACCCAAAATATCAAAACAGCCAATTCGGTTCAAAACGTCTTCAAAATAGAGAAAATTTGGAGGTACCGTTATATGGGGATATGCCTTGCACTTATGTACAAATTTTTGGACAGCTAGCTCAGTTTCTGCAGATGCTAGAGTGATTACAACAGACTGATGGACATGGCTAGATCGTCATAGAATTTTACACTGATCTATATATTCTTGATCAGTGTAAAATTCTAAGACGATCTTCATAGGGTCAGAAACGATTATATTGAAAAAACAAACATACAACGATGGAGGGTGTAAAAATGGGTAAAAATATGCTGAAGCCAACAATTTGTTTGTCTTTTGCTAATTTATGACGAAAATACACCATTTACAGACTTGTGCTCAACGACTGAATTGAAGAACACCATACTGGCAATATAGTTCTAATGTATGATTTTTCCATATTTCCACCGCATTCAATGCTGACATTTTTAAGCCGAAATTTCCCTGTTTTCGGACGAGATAGTTAAAGCCCTTAACATATTATAGGATCGTAGGACTCGTGATTTCACTTCGATTGATGTATATCTCAAAAACATTTCTGTTGAAGCCCGCGTGATTTTAGGTTTTTTACGTACTGAATCTGCTGAGACCAGGAAGAAATTTTACGATGTACAAAGTTTGAAGGAAATCGGTTACACCCTTCGACTACCATTGAGTATAAAACCAATATTTCGATGAGGCACATTTTTGCCGTAACAAAGTATATATACCCTTATTAGCCGTAAGGCGGAGGTTATAATAAAAACATTTTTTTCTTAATCTATGCATCAAAAATTATAGATGTACTATCAGTACATCTCAATTTAGTAATTTTGCAAATAAATGGGGGGCCTCCCCTCCCCCTGGCTACGTTGGTGAGTTGATGGAATATTAAAGATTTATGTAGTAGCAACAATCCTTTTTACAAATTCTCCTTTCACATTTCTTTGGAAAACGAGAACATTCGTGAAATGGCATCACAATTAGCGAAATAATTTGTTTCCTTCCTGCTAAGAGTGTTTAGGAACATATATTCACAACCTGTGACAAGGTTAATTTGTTTTTTACTTCACAGCAACGCCTACAAAGAAAGACAGTATTTTTAAATATGCCACACGAGGAAAGTTTCAAAAGGTTTGGTGATATATTCGAAGATTTGGCGAACCATATATGGCCGTAAACTTTTATTGGGTTATTCTAAATTTCACCTTTAATTCCCTCCAAATCCCGAGAAACCTACATATAATCATATTGCTTGGAAAATCAGGATAGTACCTTGAATTTAGCGAACATCGGGTGGGACATTTATTTGGAGGTATTGTCAATACATGGACCTATATAAAAAAAACATTTTTTATCCACCAAGAACCCAAGAATCTTCCTTCTATTGTATTTCATAGGCAATACCAATTAAATTGTAACGAAAATTTTTCAAACTACCTCCTCTTTTAGTGTGTTAGTGGTTAATACAGCGCTTGGCGTATGTTTCCTCACGTTTGCAACATCCACTTCCATCAACAATCAGGCGACTGACTCTTAATTAAAAAATACCTATTCGTTTCCATTTTATTCCCTTGGATTCCATGGCATATGCAAATTTTAACTGAAAAGTACAGCAGCAAAAAATCTTATGGAAGACTATTATTTTAGTGACATTTAATGGTGTAAAACACACATACACAAACACGCATACGAAACAATCATGCATGTATACTAGCATATTAGAAACGTCGAAGCAATTAACTGTGTCGTAATTAATTGTAGATGTAATGATGTTATAATTAAACGTTTGTAATTAGAAACCAGTGAGCGGAGCAGTATAGTCGGACGGGGCCGACCATATGATACCCTACACAACCAGTGTTGCCAATTTAGCACTTTTAGTGCTAGATTTAGCACTTTTCAGACTCGTTTAGCACCAAAAAAAGTTATATAGCACCTTTTTTAGCATTTTTATTTTTTCCTGGAATTAGTTAAAATTTTGGGAATTATTTCGATTTCAAATTGACACATTAAATTGTCCCTATGTTTTACGCTATGAGTTTGATTTTCCAATGTTAAACAAGTGTCAGCACATCTGTAAACAATTAAAAAATCATCAAGTTCGGCAGGTCAGAACTTTGTATACCCTGCAGGTTGCAGGATGTTTATTTTGTAAAATGAAAAACCAGATTAAATGTAGAAATCATGGACCTAAAATAGAAACTTTCTGGAATGGAGTTTTTTATCCAACGTAAATCCGGAATGCCAGTACCGAAAATGGGTCGCGTTCCACTTTATAATGAGGTTATGTCAAAAGATAAACATCAAAAAAGTTCGGCAAACATATTTTTAAATTACAGACAATTCGGCGGGAAAAGGTTCTAAACCTTAAAAGTGGGCAAGAAGGATGAAACCTTTATATGGGGGATATGTCCAAACATATACCTATGTAGGAAATTGTTCACCACAATATATCCTACCCTACAATGACTCAGAAAATGCGTCTAAAATTTTCAAAGTAAATAAGATAGAGCAGTACTTTAATATGAGGTCTATGTGCTAACCTTCACGTTGACAGTTTTCTGCATATATGCCATTGTCCAAAACCCAAAAAAACACTTTTGTGAAATAAGACACACAAAATTATATTCAATTTTATATTATATTCAATTTGATGGAAAAACGTGCCGACGTCCACAAAATGTCGTTCTCTACGCCCTACCCCGAAACATGGACCTAATGAGAATCCAAAATATCCAATTACAGCCAAATCGACTAATTTTTCTTATACAATTTTTAGCACTTTTATTTGCACTTTTTTAAATTTGTTAGCACTTTCTGGCACTTTTTTAAACATAATCTAGCATTTTTTATCAACAAAGTTTTGGCAATGCCGTACACAACTTCCACCAAAATCTAACTTTTTGTGGTTCTATATTCCGAGCTTGGACAATATTTCGCGATATTGGAACCCTTTTGACCGACTAGAGGTCAACTAATATTACTAATGTTCAGAACAGCCCTTGTAATTAATTGTGTAGGTTCCCTTCGCCGTGCGTTGTGTTGTGATGTTAACAACTTTCAACTGAAATTGATCATCACCGAAAAATATAGGCGTTGTCCTTGACCATAACTGGAACCTCATGGAACATTTCAAAGCGATCAGCACTATATTTCTGCACTCTAGTATGGTAATGGGTTACTAAATAATATCTGAATACGTAAGCACCTGCAAATATTTAAGTGTATGAAAATATTCACACAAAAGTCAGGGTCCATTTGACCCGCTAAATATTGACCCATCTTTATCAAAACATGTTTGCTTATTCTTTGGCCCGATTCCCTTCTTCATGTAAAAATTCGCGATGTTCGGGCCATAATTGCGGCCTCTGGAGCGACCAGAAAATCAGACAAAATTAAAGTATTTGGTCCATTTCATCCCCTAAGTATTAACCGATCTTCCCCAAAAACAATAGGGGTCTTCTTTGGGCCGAGCCCATCCTACATGTAAAACTTCGTGAAGATTGGTCTATAACTGTGGCCTGTATCGTGTTTACAAGTTATAATGGACAGAGGGACAGACGGACGGACGGACACACATGTCTAGATCTACTCAGCTAGTCGAGATATGACGATCAGTATACTTAAAGGTGGGTCTAGGACCAATATTTCGCGGCGTTACAAACTCTTGGGGCTGCACAAAGCTATAATACTCTGACAACATAGTTGTGTAGGGTATAAAAAGATAAGATTTTTGAAAAAAAATCTATGGGGGAAAGTGCCATATTAACCTAAGGTGTTAAATATGCTTTTAACCAGATTTGAACAAAATTCGATTTTGTATTTTTAATAATTTATCGTAGAGTTGGAGTGTATAAAGGTTGTGATTTCATTTGGATTTCATTTAAGGGAACCACCCCCCTTCGCGATTTTAATTTTTCAAGATTTTCAATGGGCTGGTAAATCAATACCAATGCTTTTTAACGTTTGTAACTTTGCGCATATATATTTGAAGATTTAAAAAGGAAGAACAATAATTTACAATAAATTTTTGTTGTTGTTTTGTTGTTGTTTTTTGTGATTAAAGAAAAGTCCGAAAATTCCAACGGTGTTAGAAAGAGTACATGTCTGGCTCTCGTATGAACTAGGATTATTGACTTGGCTTTAAAATTAACAAAATGGCGGACCTTTGAAAAAATATTTTTGGAAAATCGCCGATTTTTTACCACAAACCAAGTTAAAAAAAGGAAGATCTTCACCGATCGGCATTATCCTAGTTCATACGATAGCTATACAGTCACAGAGAAACGTGTAAAAATTTGAAATCGATTGGGTTATTAGTTTTTGAGTTATCGTGCCCGCCATTCGCAAAAAAATGTTTAGAGACCGTTGACTCGTTGCTGAGTTGTAAACAATAAGCAACAAAACACACGGTAAAGGGTTCTGTTGCGTTCATTGTTGGTAAACAACTAGCAGCAATAATGCACGTCAAGGGATTCGCACTAGTCTTCGGTAAGAAACAACAACGCACCTGCGTAGAGATTGCGATGCGTCGCCAGTGGATAACGCACAACAACAGCGTGATCCTGAAGGTTGCGAAGACGGTCCTATAAAAGGGAGAGAAAGAAGATCTAACAGCACAAGGACCAGACGAGAAAATACCCTAAACCCTTTCAACAGGTGAGTCAATTCATAGACAAAGAGTGAAGAAGACTGACGGTTAAGTGAGCTTCCCGTTGCCACTGACACCACCCACACACCCGAAACAACAGGTGATTTGATATTGCCAACTGCGCCGTTCTCGGAAGAATTGAGCTGTGAGAAGCCATTTCCACGAACTTCGACGTGCCCTATTTGCTTGAAATCTACCATTATTAGAGAATGCATGTTGTAACGATTCAATTGTCCACCGAATTGCTGGGGAAAGCTCCCGGCGGCCAGAGTCCGTCACAGAAATTTATTTCTGTCAGCAACAGGAGTATAAAATCAACTCTTCTAGTCTTTTTTTTTTTTTTTTTTGAGTATAGGTGGGTTTTATTGTTAATGTTTTTGGCACAGTTGGTACTGGGGATATTGTCAGAGCCTAGTGGAGTCCACTAGGACTCCAGGTCACCCCAGGCCCCCTAGTCATCCAAGGGACCGCTGTCATCAGCGGTGGGCGGCAGTTAGTTGTCCTAAGCCACTAGACCTACATAACGCACCGGTGCTGCAGTCATCCAGGAGGCTGTTCACGGCAACTGTTCAATTTACGTATTTTGAAGGTTTTAGCCACATTTTCCCACTGAAGGTCGGTTACTTTTTTTATAAGGCATTCCGAAATAATATATACATGTCATAAATTCAATGGAGCACCTTTGGAACTTGAAATCTATAAAGAATGGACGAAAATCGGACGGCGTCGACTGCTTAATACCCTATACCACTATGAGCATATATTAAAATTCTCAGTTTAATCTACAATTTTGACAGCACTAAATAAAATTCATTCTAGACCCAATTCGATACGCAAAATGTCATTGTCATTAAGTAAATATTTGGAATGTCCGGCATAATATACTTGAAATTGGAGGAAAATATAAATGTGTGCTGTGTATAAATCGGAACCAATTAGAACAAAATGTAATATTTCTAATTCTAATAATATGTCTGAAAATGGGGTCCATTGGTCCACTCGGTATGCATTTATTCATGCCTTATACATTTATTCCAGACGGACATAGATCGTAAGTGCTATACATAGATATTTACAGGGGTTTTCCAATTCTAATATTGTTTAGAATTACCATTACCACTCTAGAAGGCGGTATGTCGCGATGATAGCTATGTAATTTTCCATAAAATTCCGATTATAATGATATTTATAGGAGATTTTTGGAAATGAACCAAAAAAGTTAGTTTTTGTCAATTTTTCTAGTCGTCCTAGGGGCCACATTTGTTACTCGAACCCGGAAAAAAGACATGGAGTGCAATTTAGTTATCGAAAAATCATGCCTGTTTTCAATATGGCTTATCGGTCAAAAATATCATTCCATGACATTTTTGCTTGTCTGGTAGTACTTAAGCAAACCCAAATTTCAATAAAATCGCTTCACTCCGAGTCCGGACCCCCCGACTCTGATTCCTTTAGCGAACACTGAAGGCTTAAGATCACTACCAACGTTTGCCCAAGTTGATGGACTAGATCATAAACTGAAAGCAATTCCTAGACATGGAAGGAGTAAAAAGTTAAATTTGTAATCTTGTTGTTTCGGATGAAACCTACCAGCTCCTCTCGCTAGCTGTTACATTGACGCCCAATTCAGTGGCCATGAACTACGACCTATAAGTAAAAGCCGAGGACAACACTAATAAGTCAGACGGCCTTCTTTATAGACGCCAAACGAAGTGGCCACGAACAACGACACAAAGATTGAAAAAGGAAAATACCAAATAGATGACGCAGTTTCCTGAAAACCAATTGAAATAACTGATCCAGGCAGTGCAGAACAACAACCGGACGGGTTCGTTTTCTCATTGTACTTGCGTTTTCGGGTCAGAGAGATGCCGCCTCAGTTGACGAATTTGTGACATCCATAACTGTATATAAAGACATCTCAGACGCCGACGCAGTAAAAGGTTTGCAGCTGCTATTGGAAGAGTATGCAGTTCCGAAATATGGTATTTTACAGAATCACCATGTACCATATCGTTTGCATTTCTGTTCTAGGGGGAGAAGGCGTATACCTGACATACCAACTCCCAGAATGATATGATGACTACGAGAACACTCCAGCTCTACTTATCATCTATCAGATTCCACAACCCTTTATTATTGATGCATCATCGGGACGATTTCAGCATCAGAGGGGGAGACTGAAGTGGATCAACTCTATTTTTATACAATTTTAATTACTATAGTATAAACACACATACGTTTTATTGATCATTTGAATATTAAAATGCAACACTTATTTAAATATTTGAAATTAACGGTTACTTATGTAAATAGCCTGTAAATAGTACCAAAACCTACATCTCTAATATTACTACATTTTTATACAACCAATCCTAGATTAGAAGCTCGCTTCTCAAATGTAGTACTTAAGCAAACCCAAATTTCAATAAAATTCCTTCACTCCGAGTCCGGACCCCCGGACTCTAATTCGTTTAAGCGAACACTATCTCGCAAAATTGTTCACCGACACGGCAAATTTAATTCATCGTCTGAAACATGCGATAACTCCAATGTGTCAATGTGTAATCGAAAAACGGACATTTTTTGGGATGATACTAAAAATGTTGAAAAAATTTTGAAACAAATCAAAGCTGGTAGACAAAGTACTGGTTGCTAGATCACTTTTTTGCTGTTAAGCGAGTATAAAATTGCTAAATATAGCACAAAAAGTTCTAAATTTGCAACACTGCCTATGACGAATGTGTCCTTCTGGATTCTTAATATAGGGTTTCATTCCCATGAGGAGTTGTCCAACCCTTGACCATACACTCGAATTTGTGTCAGAGTGCACTGTATATATGGTTGCAACACTGGTGGACACTTTCTAATAAGTTCGAAGATAACCCTGCAAGCAATTGGAAGTGAGTTTCTCACTCCCTCGCCCAATAAGTCACTTCCGCGTCACTTCTTCTCGGATAAAAGGCGATAGTTTGTGTAATTACAATAACAAAACTGTTCTTCTCTACTTTATATCGCCTTTGAGTTACTTCTGAGTGACGCCTAGGAAGACAAAAGAAGATTGATCAAATGCTACAAAAACAATTTGCTCTCTTTCAAAATTGTCTCTCATCTCCTTGTAAAAGCAGTTAGAGGAGAAAACATATAAATCAACTCAGTTAATGTTAATTTTTCAAAGCGATATGTATGTATCAATAGTGTGATATTTAAATAATTAAAAAAGCGTAAAGAAAATACAAAAAAAAATCAGAAATTTTTATTTATGTTGTGATTGTTAAAAGTTTGTATTTTATGATGTTGTGTGTAAAAAATTAAAAAAAAAAATTGGAAAATTGTTAATTTATGTAATCAATAAGTTGTTTCAGTGAATAAATAATGTAATATTGAAAATATTATGCCTACTAGAAGTGACGAAGTAACGTCAAGGCGATAGAAACAGTCGCGGAAGATAGTCGTATTCTTATCGCGGAAGTCACCTCCTTCGGGAAGAAATGAATCACGTCCGCGTCACTTCCAAGAAGTAACTTCTGCGTGTCATATGCGTAGTATCGCGGAAGTTACTTCTAGACGTTACGCAGAAGTTACTTCTTGGAAGTGACGCGGACGTGGTTCATTTCTTCCCGAAGGAGGTGACTTCCGCGATAAGAATGCGACTATCTCCCGCGACTGTTTCTATCGCCTTGATGTTACTTCGACGTAACTTCCACGATAGTTTTTGCTTGCAGGGAATTTACTCGTATGCTAATGAGTAATGCTTAGTTTGTGTTCTCTTGTGCGTATGAGCTACGTTATGCGGAAACATGCTTACGTATACGCCTAGCATCTACTAATTTGTTTCTAACATAAAAGAGGGCATTTTTTATATTTCGTGATTTCGTGATGTAATAAAAATATAACTTAAGTCAGTTTGCATAATATGAATACATTTACCAAGGGATGTAACTGGGAGCTACCAGCGGTTCTACCAGTTGCAGTTACCATAGGGTCCAGCATCGATGTATCAGTCAGCTGTTGTGTTAGATTAATCTCACTTTTGAACTGTGTTAAAAGCAGTGTGGTCGGTGGAGTAATAAACATAGCTGATGAAATTCGTGCACTGGCCTCGACAATGTGATGTTAAAATATTTCAACATCGCAGGGTGAAATGGTGGCGGAGATGGTATTCACCGTGGGAATGTTAAGATCCAGCATATTTGTCAAATGGTAGTGGAAATAGGGGGATATGAGGTGTATTTTTATTTATTATGTACAGTTAAGTAATTGAGGGTGGTAACACAGGCGCACACACTCTTTGTCTTCCGTGTGGATGTGTGTGTGTGTGTGCGGAAGTTGTTCAAAAACAATTTCTGATGTTGGCTAATACAGATGTTTGTTGTTTGCTTAAATTGCTTTT
Source organism: Musca vetustissima (assembly GCF_032173495.1). Lineage (NCBI taxonomy): Eukaryota > Metazoa > Arthropoda > Insecta > Diptera > Muscidae > Musca > Musca vetustissima. The sequence goes on from NW_026887615.1 coordinate 23,843, forward strand.
AAATCTATTTTACCGTTCCAACAACATCTGCCATTAATGATGATGAGGCGGAGCAGGCTTCCACTCACCCTTGACGTACCTGGTGCTTTTTTCTCGTCTGCTGTTATTGTTGTATTATTCGTGATGTCGCCGTATGGAAGATGAACATTGATTTCGGTGCTAATGTTTGTGGTGCCGACATTGACGAAGTTGAGTTGCGTCCAAAGACAACAGTGTCAGCGACACTGTTGTCACCACTTATCTTCAGGAATCTAAGACTTTGTTTGCTCTTTGCTTGAGTACGTTTTTGTTTCACACATAAAAGACAAATTCCTTAATGGCTTGGTGATGACAATGCGAATGCCGATATTTTTTATATTCTTAAATATTTTCCCTTGGTTTTGTTGTTGCTTTTGGCTTTAATTTTCTAAAATGAAATAAGAAAGAGAAAATTTGTATTATTTTTGGTCCTTTCGTCTCCTACACATTCGCGGTTCGTTTATCTATACCGATTATAAAACCAGTAGTTAAGTCGGGCTGGGCCGACTATATGATACCCCTCACCACTTTGGGTATATTGTATCTATGTACCCTAACAATTGCATGTCAATGTTCCCTCGAAGGAACGTAGTCATGTCTTTCTGCAACGAATGATAAATTTAATTTCATTCGGGCAGATTTCTAGTCGTCTGCGTACCAAATTTATGGAAAACGATTTATAGCAAAATACGCTATTCGGTACGCGGAACCGTTAAACATTTAATTTCAATCAGACACCCGTTCGATATACATATAGAAGATATGGCTGCATCTGCACCAAATTTCGTGTTAATCGGACAAACATTAGGAGTTTGGTGCACCTTGAATGTAAAATCGGACGAATATATATGTATATGTGAGACCTATATCGAAGTCTGAATAAACTTTTCCGAAACATATGTATAGGAACTTTATTTATACGGACTTTTGTGCACTACTTACCTAAAATCGGACGAAAATATATATGGTAGCTATATATAAATCTGAACCGATTTTCACGAAACATAATACACGCAATTTTCGACCTAATTGAGTACGTTATGACAAATTTCGTGCAAAGGGAAAATTATAAAGACTTTGGTGCACCACTTACATAAAATCGGATGAAACTATTTATGGGAGCTATATCTAAATCTGAACCGATTTTCACGAAACTAAACACATATAATTCTACGCCCAATTCAGTACGGTATGCCAAATTTTGTGCAAATCAAAAGATATATGAAAACTTTGGTGTAGCATTTCTATTAAATCGGGCGAAAATATACATGGAAGCTATATCTAAATCTGAACCGATTTTCACGACACTATACACACATCATTCTAGGCTCAATTTAGTACGATATGCCAAATTTCTTGCAAATCGAAATATATATCGGACGAAAATATATATGGGAGAAACTTAGCACACATCATTCTATACACAATTCAGTATCCTATGCCAAATTTCGTGCATATCGACAAATATATAGGGACTATGGTGCTACTTTACTTACTTACTTAGGTGGCTTGTTACAGAACGATTGTTCCATAAGCCGAGCTTAAAAAATATTTCCAAGCGCGTCGGCTTTGTGGCAAGTCCACCAATTTGGAAGACCACGTTCCAAGATGTTGTTTTCTACTTGGTCTTTCCATCTGATTCGTGGCCTTCCCCTTCTACGGGAACCATCAGTAGGCTCATTTTTATATGCCTTCTGAGCTGCGACATTCTTATTCATCCGCACAACATGGCCTAGCCACCGTAGTCGCTGCAGCTCAATACGACTGACTATGTCGATGTCCGCTCGTGGTTCATTCGACGCCGATATTCACCGTCGATGCAGATTGGCCCGTAGATCTTTCGGAGAATTTTTCTCTCAAACACCACAAGAGCTGCCTCATCTGCTTGCGCAAGTATCCATGCTTCTGATCCATATAATAGCACGGGTAGTATCAGCGTCTTGTAAAGTGTGAGTTTGGTCTGGCGGGAGGTGGCCTTGTTTCTAAACTGCTTACTTAGACCATAGTAGCATCTGTTGGCCATCACAATCCCTCTCCGAATTTCAAACTGATGTCATTCTTTTATTTATGGCGGTACCAAGGTATATAAAGTCTTTAACTACCTCGAAGCTGTAGTTCTCAAGTTCCACAGTTGGTCCGAGTCTACTGGACGTCTTGCGCGTTGATACCATCAGCTTGGTCTTCTCGCCGTTTACTGCCAGACTCACTTTGGCAGACTCCTTTTCAATTTGTTCAAAGGTGGCTGTTACCGCTCGCAATGTTCGACCCATTATATCGATGTCATCGGCGTAGGCGAGTAACTGGTGTTGTTTGGTGTACAGAGTGCCATTTCTGTTCACCTTTGCGTCTCGTATGACATTTTCCAGTAGGATGTTAAAAAGATCACACGACAAACTGTCACCTTGTCTGAATCCTCGTTCGGTATTGAAGGGCTCCGATAGGTCCTACTTTAACGGTTGACCTTGTGCCACTTAGAGTTATCCTGCATAGCCGTATTAATTCTGCAGGATTGCCGAACGCAGACATGGCTTTAAACACCTCTGAACGGATAGGGCTGTCGAATGCGGCTTTATAGTCGACAAATAGGTGGTATGTGTCGATGTGTTTTTCGTGGGTCTTTTCCAGGATTTGGCGCAGAGTGAAAATTTGGTATGGTCCGATGATGTCATTTGGTGCTACATTTACATAAAATCGGACGAAAATATATATGGGAGCTATATTTAAATCGGAAGCGATTTTCCCCACTTTCAATGGGGTTCGTCCGTGGGCCAAATAAGTGACGTGTGCCAAATTGCATCCAAATCGGATTATAAATGCGACCTCTACTTTATTTACAATTTAACACCAACAGACATGTATAAATCGACTCAGAAAGTGATTCTATGCATATTCTCAAAAGGAACCATGTGTCTATCTCGTTTCCTTTTGCTTGTTACAAACATATACACAAAGACATAATACCCTATACCACAGAAGGGTATAAATAGGGGTCTTCATTGACCTAAACCCGTCCTACATTGCAAATTTCGTGATTGTTGGTCCATTACTGTGATCTGTATTGTATTTACAAATTATAATGAACAGATGGACGGACGAATGGACACACATGTCTATATCTATATCTCGATCGGTATACAAAAAGGCTCTGAGATCAATATTTCACAGCGTACCTGACAACATAGTTGTGTAGGGTATACAAATTATTAGTTGGAATAATATCGTAGGATCCGAATCTTTTATAACCTCTGAGAAAACGTAACGTAAAAGTATATCCATTAGGTTGGAAAGTACGGCATTGATTTTCATATATTTCTAAAGTGGGGTGGGACTGTTAAATATGAGAGTGTCAAAATATGATTCAACATGGAACATTTTTCTGTCAGGAGTCCTTTGAGAAACCTAAATGCCAAATTACAAGAAAAGCTTATTAAACGTAGGAAACGGTGATGGATTGGGCATGTATTGATAACACAATTTAGCACCTTGTATTATGAATTTCCAATAGAACTAACATTACCACTCACCAACACTAATCTATGGAAAGAAAGACAAGGGAAAATCGATTCAGAATTTTAATCTGATTAAGAATATACATCTAAGGTGAATATTTACAGCTGTTTTTCATATCAGGGCACGAATTTGTTATATTTATATTTTTTCTATAAATATTCGATAATAATATTTCATTGCAAATAGTGTGACAATAAATATTTCAAAATTTAATATAATTCACTATCCTGCCAGCTGTACCTATATCGTCCTACCTGACGCCAACGGACGAATTTGAATTGTACCCAGAATCAAAACCCACAGTGTCTTTAATTTTGCATTTCACTTGCCACTCTCCGTTTCCTTTGCGCTGTTATAAAACTTATCGTTCGATGCAAATCGCATTTTGTTAAATGTCACTTAAACATGTAACGGTGACATTTATGCTTAGTTAATGTCAATTCACCAAACAACCAGCCAGCCTGCCAAACAACCCGCCAACAAAAATGTGTCATGTAAATTTATTGGTTAAATCATTTTATTGCATTTTGTACAAATTTTTCTGATTGTCGTCAAAAGATAAGGTGAAATAAAAAAGTTAAAATTAGAATGGCAAAAAATTTGCACGAAGTCACGAAGCAAAACATTTTGCACAATCATGTGTTTATTATAATTTGTCATAACTAATGACAAATAGAACGGACGAATATTTCTGTTTGTTGGCAATTTTTGTATTTGTCTAGTCAATTTTTATGGCGATATTTTAATAGAGATAGACATTTAATGGACGTCTAAGACTTCTAGAATGCTAATGGACTTCTAGAGGGCTCATTCCCGAAGTAGCAACGGGTTGGGATTTGAGGTGACTTACAACTTTCTCATTCGTATAAGATTACTTTGAATGAATGTTCTTTTGATGTTCTTCCATCCCGGAATCCACTTAACAACAACATGGTCTTAATATACAAATTTTAAAATCCTCCATAAAATGTTTGTCATCTTTTATTCCGAAAGACAGCCATTAACGTTATTAGCAAGTCCGTTTATCTTTTACAGAATAGTGTCACGTTACATCTAATCTGAATAGCAAATCTCATCAGATGATGTCATTTATAAAAGGCAGTTGATTGGCCAAGACATCTTCTTCCTTCATGCAACAATAACAGCAACAGCTTGATGACGTCGTTTAACTCTTTATTCAAATTTCATTAGATGGACAATTTGACTAAGCTGTAACTGGCGCCACACGTTCTGCCTGTCAACTTTGTCCTCTACGCTGTTGAATGCCTTGGGAATGTTAATGAAATTCTCAAAAAACAGGTCAACAACTACAGAATTAGGCTGTCATTCTTCTGTTGTCTGGTAAATTTCGTTAATACAACTTTCAATTTAAATCATTTTTGTAAAAATAAAAGGCCTTTTATCATTTTAATTAAGAATGTAGACATTTCTAATTAAAAAAATTAAACAAAATATTAAAAAAAAATCTTAATTTAGAGATTAAGTAGGACAATCAAAAGGCGGGAATTTGTTTTCCTTTTTAAGAACCATTGGAAGGCGTGAATCTTTGAAAGAATATTATTTCAAGGACTATTAGAAGGCGTTAACATGGCGAAGCCCTGGGTTATCTTGGCCCCCCTTTCATCTCACTGACCTCCTCTAGGTGCCACCTCGGGAGCTATTTTCATCACCCGATAAAATAGTGAGCTAATATGTGCCGCGAACTATAAACAAGTAAAAAAGCGTTAAGTTCGGCCGGGCTGTACTTTGGATACCCTCCACCATAGATATACTAACAGGTAATAGAAATGAAAATATAGGGGACATACCAAAAAGTGGACCTATACCGACATTTCTAAAAACGGATTATGTAAACCATAATACAAATTTCAGAAATTTTTAATGGATTATTATACCCTCAGCCTTATGGCTAATGAGGGTGAGGGTATAATTTAACACGGTGAAAATGTGCCCCATCGAATTATTGGTTCTAGACACCATGTTTCTTTGGACCAAATTTGTTTCAGAAAACTAAGATTTCATCCAAACATTGCTCATCTTATTATTTCTTCCAAACTTAGTTCAAATTCGAAGATGGCGAATATAGGTCTACTCCTTCTGGAACCTCCACACAGGGGCTAGGTCTAAATGCGGCTATAGTTCATTATCGAACATTTCGTTTTAATTTTTTATCTCGCTATCCTCCACAGGTGAAATGATTACAACAGAGTCTTAGAACCAAACTCAAAACTATTTTAATACAAAAAAGGGTTATATGGGGACTACGCCAAAAAGGGGGCGAATATTAATAACTTTTAGTAGGGAGATTTGTTACCATATACGACTACCAAATACCAAATTGCAGCGAATTCGGTTGAAAAACGCGCTCAAGAACCCCAAAATACCGAAAATTGGGGGGTACCCTTATATGGGGGCTACCCGAAAAAAATTGACCTATATTTATAATTTTTTGTGGAGAAATTTGGTACCTATTAGGAACTCAAAATACTAAATGACAGCAAAATCGGTGGAAAAATACGACCAAACCAGAAAAGGTGGACCTATACTTAGTACCCAATAAGAACCAAATGTACCAAATTTCAGCAAAATCGGTTGAAAAACGCGCTCAAGAACCCCAAAATACCGAAATTTGGCGGTTGTCCTTATATGGGAGCTATGCCTATATCCCATCTTCGAACTTGAACTGCCTGCAGACAAAAGACAACCCTATGCAAAATTTCAGCACCCTATCTCAATTCCTTCAGAAGATACACAGACGGACGGTCGGACGGACATGGCTAGATCGTCTTAGAATATTACCACGAATATATATATATTTTATAGGGTCGGAAATGGATATTTCGATGTGTTACAAACGGAATGATAAAATTAATATACCCTCCATACTATGGTGGAGGGTATAAAAAAATGGGTTGAGGCGTCGGGTTAGTTGCCCACTCTCGGAAAATTCAACCTACTATGAAAAAGCAAAAAAAAAGGACAACCAAACCACCCTAATGTTGACGACCCCCGAAAAACGTATAAAGGACCACGATCTGCGAATCTGCACTTGGAATGTGCGCACGTTGTACAGAACAGGCACAGTGTTCGCTTTGGCGGATATACTCAAGAAGTACAAAGCCTATATTATTGCCTTACAGAAAATGCGATGGAAAGGGACAGGCGTGAGTAAATCAGACGCCTACGCCCTGTATGAATTTGCCATGAAACGAGACATGAATTTGGCTGCATCAGTCTCATTTGCGCCCATGAGATTTTAAAGCAAAAATCGGAAGGGAAAATATTTTTGGCCCCATCGTCGGAAAATTCAGCCTTCATGAAGAAACATCCGACAACGGCATGAGGTTGATTGACTTCGCGGCAGCAAAACACATGGTAGTTAGCAGCACCAGATTCAAGCATCTCAATATACATAAGGCCACTTGGATTTTTCCCGATCGAACAACGAGAAATCAAATTGATCATGTTGTGATAGACGGAAGGCATTCACCCAGTGTGTTAGACGTCCGATCAATCCGGGGAGCTAATATCGATCGGGACCATTACATTGTGGCAGCCAAGGTACGCACCCGTCTTAATGTAGCAGCAAAGGTGCGAAACTCGACGTCGAAAAGCTGGAAACACAACAGGTGGCCGAGGCCTACTCCGCTCAACTTACCCATCTGCTTGAAGAAAGCCCTTCTTGTCAAACAAGCTGCCGCAAAAGCAACATTTGGGTACCAAAAACCACCACCAAGAAACCCATGGTACGATCAGGAGTGTCGTAGTGCTACTGATATGAAAAACGCAGCGTATAGGGCAACCATGCGGACAGTAGCAACACGTAATGCGATGAAGCACTATCAGGTGAAAAGGAGAGAGGAGAAATGTGTTTTCAGAAAAAAGAAGAAAGAACAAGAAAATCGTGAGCAAATCGAGATGCACATGAGTCAGAAGCGGAAATTTTACCAACGAGTAAAACACCAAACCGAAGGCTTTGGTGCAGGCACATGCTCCTGTAGAGATAAAGAAGCAAACCTGGTGACAGATACAGACAGCGTGTTGAGGATCTGGAAGGAGCATTTTGAGAAACTTCTGGTGTCAAATAGTGACGGTGAAGAACATACCAATAAGAGAAGATGGTATCGATTGTATACCACCTAGCCAAGATGAGGTCAGAATAGCAATCAATCGGCTGAAGAATGATAAAGTAGCAGGGGCCGATGAATCACTATCAAGGAGAAAATGGAGAGAGCATGTACCAACTGATTATACAATTTCAGATAAAAATGCCCAATGAGAAAGAGCACAAAAAAAAAAAAATGTGGCGAATAAGTCTCCTACCAATCGCATATGAAGTACTATCCAGCGTGCTGTGTGAACGACTGAAGCCAATGGTCAATGACATTATTGGACCATACCAATGCGGCTTCAGACCTGACAAGTCCACCTTTCACCAGATTTTCACTCTGCGTCAAATCCTGGAAAAAACCCACGAAAACCACATCGACACATACCACCTATTCGTCGACTATAAAGCCGCATTCGACAACCCTATCCGTTCAGAGGTGTTTAAAGCAATGTCTGCGTTTGGCATTCCTGCAAAATTAATACGGCTATGCAGGATAACTTTAACTGGAACAAGATCAGCAGTTAATGTCGGAAAGGACCTCTCGGAGCCCTTTAATATCTAACGAGGATTCAGACGAGGTGACAGTTTGTTGTGTGACCTTTTTTGGAAAATGTCATACGATAGGCGAAGGTGAATAGAAATGACACTCTGTACACCAAACAAAACATGTTGCTCGCCTACGCCGATGACATCGACATAATGGGTCGAACATTGAGAGCGGTAACAGCCACCTTTGAACAAATTGAGAAGGAGTCTGCCAAAGTGGGTCTGGCAGTAAACAGCGAGAAGACCAAGCTGATGGTATCAACGCGCCTGACGTCCAGTAGACTCGGACCAACTGTGGAACTTGAGAACTACCGCTTCGAGGTAGATAAAGATTTTATATACCTTGGTACCGCCATAAACAAAACGAATGACATCAGTTTTGAAATTCGGAGAAGGATAGTGATGGTCAACCGATGTTGCTATGGTCTGAACAAACAACTCAAAATCAAGGCCACATCCCGCCAGACCAAACTTAACTTGTTGCTATTATTTTTTCATGAACACCAAAAAAAAAACAAGTTTGAGGTTTGACAATGACAAAAATCTTAAAACCAAAATTTTTCCGATATAGTTTTTGTAAAAAATTTAAGTATCCGTAAAGAGACAAAATGCTCTCACTAAAAGTAAAGCTAGAAGAAAAGTACATACACACATACACTCACAAAGATGAATTGTGGCAAACAACACAAATGTTTACTAAGTCCTTGGAAAATATCTTGACTTGTCAACGAGTAAGATTCACCACACATATAGCGCCACTACAACAAGTAGAAATGTACAGGGTTGCCCATATTCGACGGACCCATCTGGCAACGCCATAACTTTTGACAGAGATGTCACATCGCTTAATGACATACCGCGTTTGAAGCGTCAGTCCTAGCAGATTTTTACCATGAACCAATACACGCCACGCGAGCGCTCTGAAATAGTTGAAATTTACATTCAACAGAAGAAGTCAATTGTGAAAATTCAACGTGCTTTTAAAACATTAAAAAATGTGAGAAGTGCGCCTTCTAAGAACACCATTAAGCGTTTATACGAAACATTTTCGACTGGTAAGGCTCTTTCTAATCCGAAGAGGCCATATAAAAGTCAACCAAGGCGATCGGCCGAGAATATCGCTGCCGTACGAGCCAGTGTTGAGAGTTCCCCAGGAACATCCCAAAAACGCCGTTCTCAGCAGTTGGGCATGGCTCGGTCCACTTTATAACGGATTATTCGCATTGATTTGCATTTGTTCCCGTACAAAATTCAATTGACGCACAGAATGTTGCCTGCGGACAAGCCCCGTCGATTGGAATGGGCCCAAAGAGTCATCGAAATGGCCGAAGATGACGAGCAATTTTGGAACAAAATTATCATGTCCGATGAAGCCCATTTTACATTGAATGGGACCGTAAATAAGCAAAATTGCCATTTTTACGCCACTGAAAATCCTCAAGACATTCAAGAAGTGCCTCTTCATGACGAAAAAGTCACAGTTTGGTGCGGCGTTAGTGCGAAAACGGTCATTGGGCCATTTTTCTTCCAAAATGAAAATGGCCATGCTGTTACCATCAATCAGGAGCGTTATCGCGAAATGATGACCAATTTTATGATGCCAATTATTCGTCGAAAGCGTATGAGGCAGTTCTGATTTCAACAAGACGGCGCTCCACCGCACACAAGTCGCATAACAATCGCTTTTCTGAAGAATTTGTTTCCGGGTCGTTTGATATCGAAATGTGGTGATTTGGACTAGCCACCGCGTTCGCCCGATTTGACGCCGCCCTTCCTCTTCTTGTGGGGATATTTGAAGTCAAAGGTTTACGTTAACAAGCCAAGGACCGTAGAAGAGCTCAAGGACAACATTCGTGAAGAAATAGCCGCTATTCCGGCCGAAATGTTGGCAAAAACGATGGAAAATGCAGCAAAAAGGGCACAATACGTCATCAACGCCAGATGCGGCCATTTGAGATATATCATATTGAAAAATTGATGTAAACAAATCTACTTGGAACAAATTAAATGATTAACATTGCCAACCGCCAAATCTTTATTTTTTTCTTTGATTAACAAAAAAAAACCTGGGTCCGTCAAATATGGGCAACCCTGTAGTCATTACGACCGAGATGGATGCAGTATTCATCAGACAAGGCATTGTTTAAATCTTTTGGTCCCATACTCTTCCCTTTTTTTGAGTCCATGAGTCCTGAATATTAAACTACTACTACACACATATATTCCCTTACATAAAAATATGATTTATTCCCATTGTCACAAGTTTTGCTTTCCTCGAAAGGGAAAACAAGACCATTACACTTGATTGATGATAAATAAAGTTAAGGGCATAACGGATGACCAGAGGGCGTTCTTGCATGGGCAGAATAATTTCCGCAAAGATCCTAAAGTGAAAACAGTTGGCGTGTGGAAATTGCACCAAAAACTACTGCATTCTCTATAATTTAACAAAAGAAGAAAGCATCGTGTTTTTTTTTCATTTCAAATAAAATATTGTAAAACTTGCTTCATCGGACAACTCGGCAAAAGGATGTTGGCCAAACATGAAATTCAAATTTCTGATGTATACACTTTGAGGATGTGTATGTGAGTGCCTGGCACACAAACAAACTGTATTTCATATGGAGCAGTATTTTTGGAAATGTAAGAATTATTCTAAAAATTTAAAGAGCAATTATTTTGATATCCTCAACAATTTCATCGTAACAAATAAAAATGAACTAGAGCTGCAGTTTCAGTATTCCGTACTTAAAAAAAAAACAAAAACAAATTGTAAAACAAAATAAATTCCAGAAATGCTATAATAGCAACACATATATATATATATATATATATATATAAAAAAAAATGTAGGTAATCCTGAAAATGTTAAAAAAAATACGCATCTTCTACTTAAACTGATTTTTTATATCAACCAAATAAAAGTAAATATTTTCATATTAAATATACGATTTCACATTAAATCAAGTTTTTGGTCAATGTACCAAATTGAAATTTCAGAGCGGCTCATTACTCGAATGTTTACCATATAATAATTGAATTCAGTGTCCAGATGGCGAGCAAATTTAAATCACAAGAAATTTTTTTTAATAATATGGACACATTGTTTGCCCGTGAAGAATAAAGACTGAAAGCATAAAAAGTTTATAAGGTCGAGGAAAAATAATTGTTAAGAATTTTTATGTTGAAAATTGAATTATCCCAAGAAACTGGCCGAAAATTAAAAAAAAAAAAACAAAAACGACAAGTATTAACTTTTAAAACATAGTTTTGGAGGAGTAGCACAAGCGTAGATTTTTCAAAAAATATATTTTATTTAATACAGGAGGACATCTTTACAAGTTGTTTTTAGGCAATAAAAGCGGGATAGATTCTTTAAAAATATTTTTTTACGCAATTGAAGAAGCTTAAATATTTTAAAAAATATTTGTTAAGACTTTTTTAAATAATATTCTTGAAGCATTTTTATACCCTACACAACTATGTTGTCATGGTATTATAGCTTTGTGCAGCCAAAAGAGTTTGTAACGCCGCGAAATATTAGTCCTAGACCCACCTTTAAGTATACCGATCGTCATATCTCGGCTAGCTGAGTCGATCTACACATGTGTGTCCGTTTGTCCATTATAATTTGTAAACACGACTCAGGCCACAGTTATGGGCCAATCTTCACGAAATTTTGCATGTAGGATGGGTTCTGGCCAATGAAGACCGCTATTGTTTTTGGAAAAGATGTTTTTGGAAATGGACCAAAAACTTTATTTTTGTCGGTTTTTCTGGTCGCTCCAGAGGCCGCAATTATGGCCCAAACACCGCGAATTTTTGCATGGAGAAGGGGATCGGGCCAAAGAATAAGCATGCCTGTTTTGATAAAGATCGGTCAATATTTAGTGGGTCAAATGGACCCTGACTTTTGTGTGAAAAATTACAAAATTTGTATTGTATGGCGTATATATTTACTCCTGAAGGATATAGACCCGAGAAGTCGATAGTGTATCGAAGAGGAGTGGTTGACCTTTAAATTGATATCAATTATTTTGTCGTATGTACTCGGATGTGGGAGGTGACCGAAAATGTATTTTTTGTGTTTTCGTTTTCAAGTCGATCTTTAGGCCACAATTGAAAGCCCAACATCACAATATGACCCACGTTAAAGAAAATCTTGACTAGTACAACCCTCGTCTACTGAATATTAGAAATATTTGTTGACATCTAGTCGGTCAAGAGGGTGCAAATATCGCGAAATATTGCCCAAGCTCAGAATATACAAACACAGAAAGTAGGGTATCATATGTAGGGTATCATATGGTCGGCCCCGTCCGACTATACTGCTCCGCTCACTGGTGTAAAAATATTTTCAGTTAAGTTTCCTGAAAATCGGTCCATATTTAGATATAGCTCTCATCATATACATAATTATAGCTCCCATATATATTTTCGTCCGATTTAATGTAAATGGTGTAACAAAATCCCCATATATCATTCGATTTGCACGAAATTTGGCACAGCGTACTGAATTAGATGTAAAATGATGTGTGTTAAGTTTCCTGAAAATCAGTCCAGATTTAGATGTAGCTCCCATATATATGTTCGTCCAATTTAATGTAAATGGTGTAACAAAATCCCCATATATCTTTCGATTTGCACAAAATTTGGCATTGCGTAATGAATTAGGTCTAGAATGATGTGCGCTAAGTTTCGTTTAAATCGATTCAGATTTAGATAAGAGCTATATATTTATATATTTTTTCTTTCGATTTTATGTAAATTGTACATTAAAGACCAAAAGTTTGTCCGATTGCCACACAATTTTGTACAATGAACTGTAGTTAATATAAGTTAATCTCTAGCATATCTCTTTGAAATCGGTTCAGATTTTGATATAGCTTCTATATATTTTTTTTCGATTTTACAAAATATAGACACAAAACTTGCACAACTTACTGATATTAGTATAAACTTGAAGTTGGATATAAATGCTTCACCAAAGTGGGTCCGATTGGCACAAAATTTTGCACAACGTACTGAAGTTACTATAATATAACCTATTGCAAGTTTTGTTGAAATCGGTTTAGATTTAGATAGAGCTCCTATATATAGCTTCGTCCGATTTTAGATAAAAGGTGCACCAAAGACCCAAAGTAAGGCCGTTTGCTACAAAATTTTGCACAATGTACTGAAATTAGTATAGTCTACAATGTGCTAAGTTTTGTAGGAATCGGTTCAGATTTAGATGTAGCTCCCAAATTATAGTTTCGTGGTGATGGGTATCATATAGTCGGCCCCGTCCCATTTTACTGCTTTCCTTACTCGTTATAAGTTATTTTGGGCAATAGAAGAGGCATACATTTTTATACCCTACACAACTATGTTGTCAGGGTATTATAGCTATGTGCAACCCCAAAAGTTTGTAACACCGCGAAATATTGGTCCTAGACCCACCTTTAAGTATACCGATCGTCATATCTCGACTAGCTGCATCGATCTAGACATGTGTGTCCGTCCGTCTGTCCATTATAATTTCTAAACCCGATACAGGCCACAGTTATGGACCAATATTCACGAAATTCTGCATGTAGGATGGGTTCTGGCCAATGAAGACCCCTTTTTTGGGAAAAGATCGGTTAATATTTGGGGGATGAAATGGACCAAAAACTATATTTTTGTCGGTTTTTCTGGTCGCTCCAGAGGCCGCAATTATGGCCCAAACACCGCGAATGGAGAAGGGGATCGGCCCAAGGATAAACATGCCTGTTTTGGTGAAGATCTGTCAATATTTAGCGGGTCAAATGGACCCTGACTTTTGTGTGAAAAATGATAAAATTTGTATTCTATTGCGTATATATTTACTCCTGAAGGACACAGGTCCGGGAAGTTGATAGTACACCCAGGAGGAGTGATTGACTTTTAAGTTGATACCAATTGTCGTGTGTACTCGGATGTGGGAGTTACACTTAAATATTTACAGGTGTTTACGTATTCAGATATTAATTAGTAGGCCATTTCAACACTAGAAGGGGAAAATATAGCCCTGATCGCTTTGAAATTTTCCATGAGGTTCCAGTTATGGTCAAGGACAATACCTTTAATTTTCAGTGATGATCAGATAGTAATTTTTGGATGAAATGTACCATAAACGTAAATTTTTGTGTTTTTGCTTTATAGGCCATAATTATAAGCCGAACATCACAATGCAGTCCACGGCGAAGGGAATCTGGAAAAGTAATTAGAAGCGCTATACTGAATATTAGTAATATTCGGAAAATATATCGGTGTAAGGAAGATGAGCCGTTGGGTGCAAATATCACAAAATATTGCCCAGGCTCGGAAAAAAACAGTAGCAGAAAGTAAGAGTTCCGTGGGAGTTGTGTAGGGTATTGGTTTTTTTTTTTTAAATTTTTAGTTCCCGAGCCCACCTAAAATATTGTTACTCTGTTTTTCATAAACTTTTGATTTTTATACGCATTGTCCGTCTCCCTATTTGTCCGACTTTTGAAACGACAGAGATCGCAATATTTCTCATTTGTTAGGAAATCTCCGTACTATAAGTACCCCGTACTAAAAATTAACAAGTTTTAGGGCCCCCATTATTCAGTAGTTCGGGGATTTTTGAGTTTTCTTCCAGAAATCCCCTTATTTTGATATTTTGAATATCATCCTCATGGTGAGGGGTATAAAAAGTTGGGCCGAACTTAAGGAAACCACCCCCCCTTCACGATTTTTAATTTTTAAGATTTTAAAAGGGCTGGTAAATGAATACCAATGCTTGTTAAGGTTTGTAACTTTGCGCATATATATTTGAAGATTTAAAAAGGAAGAAAAATAATTTACAAAAAAAAATTGTTGTTGTTTTTGTGATTAAAGAAAAGTTCTTATTTTTGATGGAGGGCATGATAACTCCTTACTGGAACATCGGAATCCGAAAATTCCAACGGTGTTAAAAAGAGTATATGTCTGGCTCTCGTATGAACTAGGATTATTGACTTCGCTCTAAAATTAACAAAATGGCCGACCTTTGAGAAAATGTTTTTGGAAAACTCCCGACTTTTGACCAAAAACCAGTTGAAAAATAAGGAAGATCTTAACCGATTGACTTTATCCTAGTTCATACGATAGCTATACACTCACAGAGTAACGTGTAAAAATTTGAAATTGATTGGGTTATTAGTTTTTGAGTTATCGTGCCCGCCATTCGCAAAAAAATGTTTAGAGAAAAAACGCGTTTAAAGTTTGAGAAGCCCTTCAGCCGTCACTTGATGCTGACACAATAAATCGGCTATATCTTCAAGAGTTCTTGAGATTTTCACTTGAAATTTTGTAGAGACATTCTTGAATTAGAATTAAATAAAAAAAATTTGACCCCGAATTTATTTTTATTTTTTTCTTTATTTTCTCATATAGGATTCTTATCAGTATAAAACGAAAAGCCCAAGGAAATGTTTATTGAAGGACCATTAATTTCTTTTGACGATGATTACACTTTAAACTACATTCCATTTCATTGAAGGGACATAAGTATAACAATGGTTTCCACTTATCGTAAGCCATCAAATGAAATAATAATAAATTGTTGATATATTCAGTCAAGCATTTTGCTTTGATTAATGACAATCACGCCCGCACTCTGTTCGCATTTGGTGTAAACAATATAAAGTCATAAAGAAAATAATAATAAATTTTCACCACAGTGATAATAAAAAATTAACTGAAGAAAGAAGAAAAGTTATTTCTTTTTACTTCCCCTTATAAAAAATATTCTCAGTACTGGCTTTTGCGACATTTTAAGAAAAAAATAAAAAAGAAAAATTTCATTCGATAACTTTTAAACTTGAAATTGCCAAAGTGATTGACCAAGCGAACCCAACACCCAGCAGCTAAAGTTTCAGTAAGTTAAATATAAAATAATTTGATATTGATATTAAAACATAAATTTTGTGTCGTGGAAAACACCCTTCAAACGCATTATGTTCTGGTCAATGAAATGTACATTGGCATGGCTTGGCAGCCAGTCAGCAAACTACCCAACCAGCTGTTCAGCTACTGAGTCAGTCAGCGAGAACAGCAGCTGATGGCGTTACTGTTTACTGGCCATAATTGAATTTTTTCCAGTTGGCGAGAAATTTTAATTGAGAAAATAAGTGAAAAAATATATATTTACTTAATCGAACTATAGAATGAATTCGGATAATGCTATAAAAACGAAAATTTGCTGAGAAGTCTTTAAACGAAGGAAACGGGAAAAATTGAAAACACAGTAATATTAAGAAATTGAGAAAATCTTAAGGAGGACGAAAATAATTAATGTAATAAGTGCGTTGCAATGAAAATGCCATTATTGTGTCGGTAAAAAATGTAGAGTTTTCGTTTATCGATTACATTGGGTTATCAGTAATACTTGTGTATGGAAAATATTATGAAAGGATAGTAAGCGTGGAGAAACAAATGTTTTATTTTATTTAAGAGACAAGTCAAATAATACACGTCCATTGAAAAGTTGCAATAAGTATTGACAGGGGGATACAGGGTTGCCCATATTCGACGGACCCATGTTTTTTTTTAATCAAAGAAAAAAATAAAAATTTGGCGGTTGGTAATATTAATCATTTAATTTGTTCCAAGTAGATTTGTTTACATCAATTTTTGAATATGATATCTCTCAAATGGCCGCCTCTGGCGTTGATGACGTATTGTGCCCTTTTTGCTGCATTTTTCATCGTTTTTGCCAACATTTCGGCCGGAATAGCGGCTATTTCTTCAGGAATGTTGTCCTTGAGTTCTTCTACGGTCCTTGGCTTGTTAACGTAAAACTTTGTCAAATCGGGCGAACGCGGTGGCCAGTCCAAATCACCACATTTCGACATCAAACGGCCAAGAAACAAATTCTTCAGAAAATCGATTGTTATGCGACTTGTGTGCGGTGGAGCGCCGTCTTGTTGAAACCAGAACTGCCTCATACGCTTTCGACGAATAATTGGCATCACAAAATTGGTCATCATGTCGCGATAACGCTCCTGATTGATGGTAACAACATGGCCATTTTCTTTTCATGGAAGAAAAACAGCCCAATGACCGTTTTCGCAGTAACGCCGCAACAAACTGTGACTTTTTCATCATGAAGAGGCACTTCTTGAATCTCCTGAGGATTTTCAGTGGCGTAAAAATTGCAATTTTGCTTATTTACGGTCCCATTCAATGTGAAATGGGCTTCATCGGACATGACAATTTTGTTCCAAAATTGCTCGTCATCTTCGACAATTTCGATGACTCTTTGGGCCCATTCCAATCGACGAGGCTTGTCCGCAGGCAACATTCTTTGCGTCAATTGAATTTTGTACGGCAACAAATGCAAATTAATGCGAATAATCCGTTGTAAAGTAGACAGAGCCATGCCCAACAGCTGAGAACGGCGTTTTTGGGATGTTCCGTCGAATATGGGCAACCCTGTATATGGTCTATCGAAGTAGGTACATGCATACAATGAACAAGGTCTTAAGGAGACTATAGCCTAGCGCATATGATAACTCAAAAACAGTGGTAAAGTCGGACGGGGCCGACTGTATGATACCCTTCACCATTTTGGGTAAATTCAACAGATGAATTATAACAGACGTCGCATTTTTGATTTTCACGACACTTAACACACATCATTCTAGACTTTATTCAGTACGCTGTACCAAATTTCGTGAAAATCGAAAGGTATACAGAGACTTTGGTACACCATTTTCCTTAAATCGGACGAAAATATATATGGGAGTTATATCTAAATCTGAACCGATTTTCACGGAACTTAGCACACATCATTCTAGGCTTAATTCAGTACGCTGTGCCAAATTTCGTGCAAATCGAAGGATATATCGGAACTTTGGTGCACCATGTACATAAAATCGGACGAAAATATATATGGCAGCTATATCTAAATCTGAACCGATTTTCACGAAATTTAACACACATCTTTCTAGACTTAATCCAGTACGATATGCCAAATTTCGTGGAACTCCACAATTTAACTAAAATCAGACGAAAATATATATGGGAGCTATATCTAAATCTGAACCGATTTTCACGAAATTTAACACGCATTTTCTAGACTTAATTCAGTACGCTGTGCCAAATTTCGTGCAAATCGAAGATATATAGGGACTTTGGTGCACTATTTACCTAAAATCGGACGAAAATTTATATGGGAGCTATATATAAATCTGAACCGATTTTCACGAAATTTAACACAGATCGTTCTAGCCTTTATTCAGAATGCTATGACAAATTTCGTTGAAATCGAAGGATATATAGGGACTTTGGTGCACTACTTACCTAAAATCGGACGAAAATATATATATGAGAGCTGTTGGAGCAGATTTAGATCCAATTTTCGGTTTTATGTTTTCTTAAATTTAATTAATAAAATTTTCTTTTGTTTTACTTTTATTTTATAAATTAAATTTGAATTAATAATATAATGTAAACCATCTTTGAATTTCTTAGTTGTAAAAATTAGTATTTAAATAGTATGTAAAATTACAATTAAGTTAGATGTAGAAGAATAAGATAATGAAGTAGAATAAAAATGATTTATTGTTGTGAATTATACCGCCAACGAAACGCGCCTTTTTTTCTCGCCGTCCAAAAAACTCCCTGAAATAAATAAAAATAACAAAATTTAAAAATTATAAATAAATTAATTTTATAATTGAAAATAAATTAACTTACCTTAAAATAAAGGTGAACATTTTGGTGCCGAAACCCGGGAGTCAAAGTGTCGGTGTGTTTGTTAAGTTTTTACAAAACATCTTTGCCAAGCTACTGCAAAGAAAGAAGAAGAAAAGAACACAAAAAGTATTAAAAAACAATTAAATTAAATAAATAAAATAAATTAAACACTCCCCATCAATAAACCTGCTGCTGTCATCAAATCCAGATGCCCCGTCGCTGCGATTGCCGTCTATGCAGGAGCAAACATAATAACCAGGAGAGTGATTCTGATTCACAGGTAACAGCGTTGGACATAATTTGTGTGAATCCTAACCTGTAAATTACTCAGTGTTAGAGAATTTGTTAAACAAAATTTATTTTATCAAAATTCACACAAACTATCCGTATACGCTTCATATTTCAATTTATATATATTTTGTGAATCGTTTTGGCTTGATTTCGCGGCAAGATAATACAAACTTAATTATTACATATAAATTAAGTTTGCCTTTTCTTATTCCGCTTTTTTGCTTTGTCAGCCATTTCACTCGTTGTAATTTTATACATTCGTAGCACCACACTGATCCGCGAAAACAAATTTCATAATACATTCGCGAGTGAAACTAATTCTAAACAAAATATTTGAATTCGGCAAATTAACATATATTTTTTTAATTTATTAAACTTATTTGTCTAATTGTGCCTTTTTCACTTCATTTTCTTTGTTTTGATTAGTTTCTGATAGCGACTACGTATTCGATTACTCCATTCGGTATTGTTATCGATAGTTATCGAAACAACAATATAAGTGCTATAGACACGCAATTTTTGTAAAATTTCTAAAATATTAAGCCGAGCTTAAAAAAGATTTCCAAGCGCGCCGGTTGTGCGCAATTTGGAAGGTTAAATTGTCATTGAAAGATGTTGTAAACTAGTTCATTACTTACTTACTAGCTGGTCTTTAAAAAAGATTTCCAAAATCTGGAAGAATTCAAGATGTTGTTTTCTACTTGGCCTTCCCCTTCTACGGGAACCATCCGTAGGCTCATTTTTATATGCCTTTTGAGCTGGGGCTTCTTCATTCATCCGCACAACATGGCCTAGCCACCGTAGTCGCTGCAGCTCAATACGACTGACTATGTCGATGTCTGCGTATAAATTGTAGAGCTCGTGGTTCATTCGACGCCGATATTCACCGTCGACGCAGATCGGCCCGTAGATCTTTCGGAGAATTTTTCTCTCAAACACCCCAAGCGCTGCCTCATCTGCTTGCGCAAGTACCCATGCTTCTGATCCATATAATAGCACGGGTAGTATCAGCGTCTTGTAAAGTGTGAGTTTGGTCTGGCGAGAGGTGGCCTTGTTTCTAAACTGCTTACTTAGACCATAGTAGCATCTGTTGGCCATCACAATCCTTCTCCGAATTTCAAAACTGATATCATTCGTTTTATTTATGGCGGTACCAAGGTATATAAAGTCTTTAACTACCTCGAAGCTGTAGTTCTCAAGTTCCACAGTTGGTCCGAGTCTACAGGACGTCTTGCGCGTTGATACCATCAGCTTGGTCTTCTCGCCGTTTACTGCCAGACCCACTTTGGCAGACTCCTTTTCAATTTGTTCAAAGGTG
Source organism: Musca vetustissima (assembly GCF_032173495.1). Classification (NCBI taxonomy): domain Eukaryota; kingdom Metazoa; phylum Arthropoda; class Insecta; order Diptera; family Muscidae; genus Musca; species Musca vetustissima. The sequence goes on from NW_026887615.1 coordinate 44,344, forward strand.
GCTGTTACCGCTCGCAATGTTCGACCCATTATATCGATGTCATCGGCGTAGGCGAGTAACTGGTGTTGTTTGGTGTACAGAGTGCCATTTCTGTTCACCTTTGCGTTTCGTATGACCTTTTCCAGTAGGATGTTAAAAAGATCACACGACAAACTGTCACCTTGTCTGAATCCTCGTTCGGTAGTGAAGGGCTCCGATAGGTCCTTTCCTACTTTAACGGCTGACCTTGTGCCACTTAAAGTTATCCTGCATAGCCGTATTAATTTTGCAGGAATGCCGAACGCAGACATGGCTTTAAACACCTCTGAACGGATAGGGCTGTCGAATGCGGCTTTATAGTCGACAAATAGGTGATATGTGTCGATGTGTTTTTCGTGGGTCTTTTCCAGGATTTGGCGCAGAGTGAAAATCTGGTCTATGGTCGATTTGCCAGGTCTGAAGCCGCATTGGTATGGTCCGATGATGTCATTGACCATTGGCTTCAATCGTTCACACAGCACACTGGATAGCACTTTATATGCGATGGGAAGGAGACTTATTCCTCTATAGTTGGCACATATCGTCTTGTCTCCTTTTTTGTGCACGGGACACAGGATGCTGAGGTTCCAATCATTGGGCATGCATTCATCTAGCCAAATTGTGTTAATCAGCTGGTGCATGCTCCTGACCAGCATCTGGCCACCAGCCTTGAATAGTTCGGCTGGTAACCCATCGGCTCCTGCTGCTTTGTTGTTCTTGAGCCGATTAATTGCTTTTATGACCTCATCTTGGCTAGGTGGTATACACTCTATACCATCATCTCCTATTGGTTCTGGGGTATCTTCTTCATCGCCACTATTTGATACTAGCAGCTTTTCGAAATGCTCCTTCCAGATCCTCAACACGCTGTCTGTATCTGTCACCAGGTTTCCTTCTTCATCTCTACAGGAGGATGTGCCTGCACCAAAGCCTTCGGTTTGGTGTTTTACTCGTTGGTAAAATTTCCGGACTTCATTCTGACTCCTGTACATCTCGATTTGCTCACGCTCACGTTTTTCTTGTTCTTTCTTCTTTTTTCTGAAAACACGTTTCTCCTCTCTCCTTTTCTCCCGATAATTCTCCATCACGTTACGTGTTGCTACTGTCTGCAGGGTTGCCCTATACGCTGCGTTTTTCACATCAGTAGCAATACGACACTCCTGATCGTACCATGGGTTTCTTGGTGGTGGTTTTTGGTACCCAATTGTTCTTTTTGCTGCAGTTTGTAGGGAGTGGGCAATTCTTTGCCATTGTGCTTCTATACTATTATCGGGACAAGAAGTGCTTTCTTCAAGCAGATGGGTAAGTTGAGCGGAGTAGGCCTCGGCTACCTGTTGTGTTTGCAGCTTTTCGACGTCGAGTTTCCGTGTTGTATTAGATCGCACCTTTGCTGCAACATTTAGACGGGTGCGTACCTTGGCTGCCACAAGGTAATGGTCCGAATCGATATTCGCTCCTCGGATCGATCGGACGTCTAAAACACTGGATGCATGCCTTCCGTCTATCACAACATGATCAATTTGATTTCTCGTTACTTGATCAGGAGAAATCCAGGTGGCCTTGTGTATATCGAGATGCTTGAATCTGGTGCTGCTAACTACCATGTTTTTTGCTGCCGCGAAGTCAATCAACCTCATGCCGTTATCGGATGTTTCTTCATGAAGGCTGAATTTTCCGACGGTGGGGCCAAAGATATTTTCCCTTCCGATTTTTGCATTAAAATCTCCTAGCAGAATTTTAATGTCATGGCCAGGGCAACGGTCATATGCTGTTTCTAGGCGCTCATAAAATATATCTTTGGTCTGTTCATCTTTATCTTCGGTCGGAGCATGGGCGCAAATTAGACTGATGTAAAAGAACTTCGGTTTTATACGGATTATAGCAATTCGCTCATCTACTGGAGTGAATCTGGAGACAAGGTCTTTTATTCTCCTGTTAACCATAAATCCGCAGCCAAATTCATGTCTCGTTTCGTGGCAGCTATAATACAGGGCGTAATCGTCTGATTTACTTACGCCTGTCCCTTTCCATCGCATTTCCTGTAAGGCAATAATATCGGCTTTGTAATTCTTGAGTATATCCGCCAAAGCGAACACTGCCCCTGTTCTGTATAGCGTGCGCACATTCCAAGTGCAGATTCGCAGATCGTGGTCCTTTATACGTTTGCGGGGGTCGTCAACATTAGGGGGGTTTGGTTTTCTTTTTCTTTGCTTTTTCATAGTAGGTTGGGTTTTCCGAGAGTGGGCAACTAACCCGACGCCTCAACCCATTTTTTTATAGTTCTTATGGGTGAACTCGCGGCACATATTAGCTCACTATTTCATCGGGTGATGAGAATAGCTCCCCAGGTGGCACCGCGGGGAGGTCAGTGTCCACAATTGAGATGAAAGAGGGACCAAGATAAGCCTGGGCTTCGCCATGTTAAAGCTAATCAGAGCCGTTGCTTGGTATCTATCATCCCCTACGCCACCCACTAGTTCATTACCTTACACTAATAATAAGTGTGTAAATACATTTTTGTTTAAATTTTTAAATTTAATTCAAATTATTTGAATATAATGGCTGGTGGTAAGAAGCACCAAAGCACTCCCGATACGGAAGTAGCCAACATTAAACAACAGAAAGAAAAGGTAATTGAAAATATTGAAAGAATTAAAACTTCTTTCAGAGAAAAGAGAATTTCGTTCAATACAATTGAACTAGAATGTCGCTTAGACATTCTTAATAAATATATTGATGATGCAATGAGATTGCAATCCGAACTTGACATTCTAGATCCCGATAATAATGATCGAGGTGAACTAGAAGACTTATGCGTTACGGCAAAGTCCCTATTTTTAGGAATTTTGTCTAAAAATAGGAGAAGTAGTATGCCTGAAACTTCTTTTTGTGGCCAATCACATCAATCTAGATTGCCAAACATGAAATTGCCTAAATTTAGCGGAAAATATTCCGAATATAAAAATTTTATGAGTCTTTTTGAAAATTTAGTTCACACAGATCCGACATTGACAGACATAGAAAAATTCAACCATTTAATTTCATGCTTGTCCGATGAAGCTCTTGGTACTGTAAGAGCATTTCAGATTTCTGAAGAAAATTATCCCAAGGCATTAGCTAGTCTGAAAAAGGTTTATGATAATGATTGTTTGATATTTTTCGATAATATTGCTAAACTTTTCGATCTTCCTGAGATCCCTAAACCTTCAGCTTCTGCTTTGCGTAGCATGATTGACACGGTTTCTGCCATTTATGATTCGCTGTTGTCTATTGGTGAGGATAAAAAAATTACGAATGCCATTTTAATTCATTTAGTTATGTCAAAGGTCGATCCAATCACTAAATCCAAATGGGAAGAACAGCTTGATTTCGAGAAGCTCCCATTATGGTCTGATTGCGAGGCTGCTTTAAATAAAAGATATCAGCACATATCAGCTGAAGAATCTTCTGGCGCAAGACCCAAAATTAATAAACCAAAGTTTGATAATCAGCCTAAAAGGAACTTTAAAACGTCACTTTCAGTTTCTAAACAGAAACCATCTTCAGAAAAGTGCGTGTTCTTAGATCTTTACAGCATAATATAAATAATTGTACTTCCTTCACTGCCGTACCAGTTTTGCAAAGATTTGAATTCATTAAAGATGTCCCTGCTTGTATTAATTGTCTCAAAAAAGGTCATACTGTTGCCAAATGCAATTCAGGAGTGAAGTGTAGAGTATGTGGTGGTTCACACCATTTCTTACTACATCGATACGCTTCTGATCAAGAGCAGCCTTCTACGTCTAGCGCGTCGGTCAACTATTCATCGTCGAATGAAGGCGTAATGTTGGCCACAGCATTAGTGAAGGTCCGTAGTAGCTCAGGAAAATATATTCTGGCTAGAGCTCTTTTAGATTCCGGTTCTCAACCTAATTTGGTAACCAAGGACTTGGTACAAAGGCTTAAAATAAAACGGGAAAGTGGCAGGTTAAATTTAACTGGCATATCGGAAGGAATTTCCATTTCGAAAAATAAAGTTCAACTGTCTGTGATGTCGAGACTCAATTCAACCCAATTCTCATCTACATTCTGGGTATTGAGTTCTATAACAAGTCTTCAACCTGATAAGAGAATTTCCACTGCTAATTGGAATATTCCTAAAAATATAGAGCTGGCAGACCCTAATTTCAATGAACCTCGTAAAGTGGATTTATTACTTGGTGCTGAAGTTTTCTTCGAACTTCTTTGTGTAGGCCAAATCAAATCGAATCCGAGTTATCCGGTTCTGCAAAAAACTTCTCTTGGCTGGATCGTAGCTGGCAAATACGATGAGTCAAAGGGGTCGAATTCAGGTGTATGTCACTTGAATGTTGCCATAGAAAATGATGAAACTATTGATGCAATTGTTAAGAAATTCTGGGAGTTGGAAGAAATTCCAAATAATTGTGCTAAAATTCGGTCTGAGGAACATCAAAAATGTGAGGAACATTTCCAAAGATATGTTCGACGTTTATCGTCAGGACGCTTCCAAGTGTCTTTACCTTTCAAAGAAGATGTGAAACTTTTGGGTTCGTCATTTGAAACAGCCAAAAGGCGGTTTCTGGCATTGGAAAGAAAACTTTCTCATGACGTCACATCTAAAGAAATGTATAATTCTTTCATGAAAGAGTATCTTGACTTAGGTCACATGGAAAAAACCAACAATAAAGTTCCTAATAACCCACATTATTTCATTCCTCATCAATGTGTTTTCCGACCTCAAAGTACAACTACGAAACTTCGCGTCGTTTTTGATGCATCGAGTAAAACATCTTCACATGTTTCACTCAATGACCTCTTGATGGTAGGTCCAACCATTCAAGAAGAGTTGTACTCAACGTTACTTCGATTCCGCTTACATAAATACGTAATTACAGCAGATATTGAGAAAATGTATCGTCAAGTTTTAATCGACGAAAAAGATAGAGATTTTCATTTGATCCTTTGGAGACAAAACGAAAGTGATCCGTTGCAAATTTTTAGATTGAATACGGTCACTTATGGCACTTCGTCCGCTCCATTTCTAGCAATTCGTTGCTTAAGCCATTTGAGCGATTTGTCCAAAGAGACTTGGCCTATTGGTGCCAAAGTTATAAGCAACGACTTCTATGTGGATGATTTATTGACTGGTTCTGCTGATTTGAATAGTCTTCTCACAATTCGAGATGAAGTCACAACTATTCTCAGTTCAGCGGGATTAAATCTCACAAAATGGTTGTCTAATCATCCAGATTTTAATGAGACAACTTGTAGTGAAAAGTTGTTGCACTCGGATTCCGAGACTGCAAGGGCATTGGGTATTCATTGGGCCCCAAGAAATGATGTTTTCAAATTTTACATAGAGGGAAGCTTCCAAGATCTGAAAGCTACTAAAAGACACATTTTGTCAATATCGTCACGTTTGTTTGATCCCCTCGGCCTTTTGTGTCCAATAATAACCAAAGCCAAAATGTTATTGCAAGAACTTTGGATTAATAAATTAGACTGGGATGAATCGATTCCCATGCGTTTGAGTTCAGTCTGGGAAGATTTCAAATTCAATCTTTCGAAGTTGGATACGATTCAAATCCCAAGATTCGTAAACACGAATGTTTCATCTAGAATCCAAATTCATGGTTTCTCAGATGCATCGATGCGTGCCTATGGATGTTGTTTCTATATTCGTTCGCAGGACTCTAATGGAGTATCTTGCAGGCTGCTAACAGCTAAATCTAAAGTAGCTCCCCTCAAAACTATGTCTCTTCCGAGGTTAGAGCTCTCAGCAGCACATCTTATGGCAAATATGTGGTTACGAATTAAACCAATGATGAACTTTGATGTTGAAAAAATATACTTTTGGTCTGATTCTGAAATTATACTCTACTGGTTAAAAACCCATCCTTCTTCTCTGGCCACATTTGTCTCTAATCGAGTCGCAGAAATTCAAGAATGGTCAGAAAAATGTATTTGGCGCCATGTGCCAACTAAACAGAATCCAGCCGACATTGTGTCGAGAGGATGCAGTGTAGATGAAATTAAATCATCAATATGGTTTGAAGGACCTAAATTTTTGTTGGACGATATGTCTAAATGGCCAGTCAACAAGCATTTCGAGTTGACTGAGGAGCAAAAATCATTGGAAATAAGAAAATACAAAGTATTCCTGACCTCAAATAGTAAGACAGATAAGGAATGTTCTGAGAACATTCTTTTGAAATTAATAAATAACCATTCATCATATAAAAAACTTCTCAGAGTGGTTTCATATGTTTTCCGATTTGTCGATCGAGTTAAGAAACGAAAGATATCCAAATCTATCTGTCTTACAGCTCAAGAATTGAATTGGTCTTTTCTTAAATTAGTAGAGGCAGTTCAAAAAGAGAGTTTCTCAGAAGAGATTTCTAAAATAAAAAAGTCAATATGCTTTAAATACAATATCCAGAAATTGACACCATTTATCCACGATTTCACAGAGTGTAAGCGGACATTTTCTTTACTTCGAGTAGGTGGAAGACTGTTAAATGCACAATTGCCCCATGACACAAAGTTTCCACTTTTACTTCCTAAAAAGCATCATTTTGTGTCAATATATTTAAATAATTTACATTTTAATAATTGCCATGCTGGTACGAAAGCCTTAGTTGCATTGTCTCGAGAGCAAATTTGGCTTATCAATGCCAGAGAAGAATGTAATCGAATAGTTCGGAATTGTATCCATTGTTTTCGCTACAAGCCAAAGCTGATGACCCAAATAATGGGCAATATTCCCACTGATAGAGTGAGAGCTTTACGTCCATTTTTAATAATAGGCGTAGACTTCTGTGGTCCCGTAAATATTACTTTAAAAATACGCGGAAGACCACCTACCAAAATGTATATAGCCGTCTTCGTTTGCTTCACGTCCAAAGCGGTTCACTTAGAATTAGTGTCTGATTTATCTTCTGATGCTTTTATTCTTTCTTTTAAAAGGTTTGCCGCGAGGCGTGGGCTCCCCAAGAGGATTTACTGCGACAACGCGACGAATTTCGTGGGAGCCAGCAGAGAGCTGAGGGAGCTTCAGGAGAAGTTCCTAGCAGGCCGAGGAACCGTGGAGGAATACGCTGCCTCGTTGAACGTGCAGTTCAGCTTCATTCCTCCGAGGGCGCCTCATTTCGGAGGGCTGTGGGAAGCTGCCGTAAAACAGGCGAAGTTCCTGCTTCTACGAGCTGTCGGCAAAGTGCTGCTGACGCAAGAAGAGATGGTCACAGTGCTCGTAGAAGTAGAGGCGGTGCTAAACAGTCGCCCCATAGCACCGCTGTCTCCAGACCCCAACGACGGAGAAGCTCTGACTCCCGGGCACCTACTAATCGGAGCGGGTCTGCGTTCGCTGCCGCCAGAATCCGTCGGAGAAGACAGCGACAACAAGGAGAGGTACTGCAAGCGCTGGCAGATGCTCTCCGCTCTCAAGCAGAGGTTCTGGCGGGCTTGGTCGAGGGATTACGTCCTAGGACTTCAGGACAAGGCCAAGTGGCACAATCCCCAACCCAACATAGAGGTCGGTCAACTAGTCCTCGTGCACGAGGACAATCTGCCACCTCAAGAGTGGGTAACCGGCCGAATACTCAACGTTACCGAGGGACAAGACGGAAAGGTCAGGGTGGCGGAAATAAAAACAATAACAGGCATATTTAAAAGGCCTATAAGGAAACTTGCTCCATTGCCTATAGGTTGAAGGCCTGCAGCCATTCAATGGGGGCAGAATGTTGGAGCAGATTTAGATCCAATTTTCGGTTTTATGTTTTCTTAAATTTAATTAATTAAATTTTCTTTTGTTTTACTTTTATTTTATAAATTAAATTTGAATTAATAATATAATGTAAACCATCTTTGAATTTCTTAGTTGTAAAAATTAGTATTTAAATAGTATGTAAAATTACAATTAAGTTAGATGTAGAAGAATAAGATAATGAAGTAGAATAAAAATGATTTATTGTTGTGAATTATACCGCCAACGAAACGCGCCTTTTTTTCTCGCCGTCCAAAAAACTCCCTGAAATAAATAAAAATAACAAAAGTTAAAAATTATAAATAAATTAATTTTATAATTGAAAATAAATTAACTTACCTTAAAATAAAGGTAAACAAGAGCTATATCTAAATCTGAACCAAATTTCACGAAATTTAACACACATCGTTCTAGACTTAATTCAGTACGCTGTGCCAAATTTCGTGCAAATCGAAGGATATATAGGGACTTTAGTGTACCATTTACATAAAATCGGACGAAAATTTATATAGGAGCTATATCTAAATCTGAACCGATTTTTCCCAATTACAATAGGCGTCGTCCTTGGGCCAAATAAGTGAACTGTGCCAAATTTCATCCAAATCGGATCACAAATGCGACCTGTACTTTGTTAACAAAAATACATAGACGGACGCACGGACAGACAGACCGACATGCATAAATCGATTTAAAAGGTGATTCTATGCATATTCTCAAAAGGAACCATGTGTCTATCACGTTTCCTTTTGCCTGTTACAAACATATGCACAAAGACATAATACCCTGTACCACAGTGTGGTGAAGGGTATAATTAAGGGCTGATATAGATCTAGTTCCAAGCTTACATGACGGCTACCCCAAAAAAATGGACCTGTATTTATTATTTTTTGTGGAGAATAAGAATCCAACAAGAACTAAATTACAACCAATTCGGTGGAAAAGTCCTGTCAAAACCCCCAAAACTGAAAATTGGGAGTTACCGTTATATGGGGGCCACCGGAAAAAGTGGACCTATATTTATAATTTTTAGTAGAGAAATTTGGTATCCATAAAGAACCCATTTTATCAAATTTCAGCGAATTCGGTTGAAAAACGCGCTCAAAAGCCCCAAAATACTGAAAATTTGGGGGTACCCTTATATGGGAGGTATACCTAAACGTGGACCGATATAGCCCATCTTCGAACTTCACCTGCCTGCAGACAAAAGACGACTCTATGCAAAATTTTGGCGATCTATCTCAAGTCGTTTAGACGCTATAGTAATTACAACAGACAGACGGATGGAGTCACGATATTTCTTAAAACGATATTTCGGTGGCGGTTCCTTAATGGTCCTGGAAGAAATTTATTGCCACGAAAAGTTTTATTTGACATTTCCTAGTTGTCGGATGAATACAATGGAGTACGTTCAAGTCATGGAAGACAAATTATGGCCATTTTGGGAAAGCAGCAACAATGTAGGGCTCGTTTTTCAGCAGGGCAACGCCCAAGTTCATAAAACTCGCCATACTCAAGTATGGTTAAATTCGAAAATTATTAAAATTTCCGACCAGAATCCAATCGAGAACATGTGTGGAATCTTGACTCGTCGTGTCTATGCAGAAAACCGCCCACACCAAACTGTATTTTACCTCCAAGAAGTGATTATCGATGAATGGCGGACAATCGATGAAGACTTGCGAAAAATTTTGATCAACAGTGCGATGGATAAAATTTTTAAACTTATGCAAAATAAGGGAGGCCCTACCTATTATTTATAAAAGTTATTATACCCTACGCAACTATGTTGTCAGAGTATTATAGCTTTGTGCAGCCCCAAGAGGTTGTAACGCCGCGAAATATTGGTCCTAGACCCACCTTTAAGTATACCGATCGTCATATCTCGACTAGCTAGTCGATCTATAATTTGTAAACACAATACAGGCCACAGTTATGGACCAATCTTTACGAAATTTTGGATGTAAGATGGGTTCTGGCCAATGAAGACCCCCATTGTTTTTGGAAAAGATCGGTTAATATTCAGGGGATAAATGGACCAAAAAATTTATTTTTGTCGGTTTTTCTGGTTGCTCCAGAGGCCGAAATTATGGCCCAAACATTGCGAAGTTTTACATGAAGAAGGGGATTGAACCAAAGAATAAGCATGCCTGTTTTGATAAACATCGGTCCATATTTAGCAGGTCAAATGGACCCTGACTTTTGTGTGAAAATTTACAAAATTTGTATTCTATAGCATATATATTTACCACTGAAGGACATAGAGCCGAGAAGTTAATAGTGTATCCAAGAGGAGTGGCTGGCCTTTAAATTGATACCAATTAAAGGCTGTTCAAGAATGAGTTCCATTTTTCTAATAAGTGGAAGCAGTGATTTTGAATACCTTATTGCAATGTTGAAACTTTAACTAAGTTTTAATTGTAGATGTCTTGAGATGTTTTCAGGTATTTGCAGCTAAATATACGTTAAGCTGCAAATACCATAGGTGAGTTTTAATTTTTTCATTATTTTTCAAAGTTAGGTAATGTGGATCATTATAAAAAAGTAGAACCTTTTTATGGGGACTATGTCCTCGAAGAGGTATTCTACCCGCTGAAAATAACGTATGCGAAATTACATCTGCTTCGGTTAAATAATGAAGCTATGACCTTCAAATGATCTCAAATGTTGTGGCACCCATAAATGGGGGCTATTCCAAAACATGGAGCCATATATATTTGCATTCATTGCTACCCCAGATTGAAATGAATAGAGTGTTACCACATACAATCCACAACCTGTGTTTAAACATACTGGTCCACATTAACCTCCAAATTAGTTATTTCGCCGTAATGCAAAAACATTTTTATGAGCGTATATACAAATGGAATCCATAAACAAATCACCGAAATTATCAATATTGTTATACAAATTGAATAAGAAGAAGAGGAAAAATAAAAATCGACTACCACCATTCAGACCAACACTGCCTGCCACCAGTTAAAAATTTAACCACAAAATAAAATTCCTCTCACTGAGCATAGACTGATCGTCTATATAAGAAGTAAAGAAACAACAATAACTTTATTTGGATAACAAATCAGTCTATTCATCAAATATAACGGATGTAGAACGAATAAGATTTATTTCTATTTTTCGGAAAACAGTAGGGAATATATCATTACATGTAATGAGAGGTGCATAATGTAGGAGATATTCCAGAAAGTATGTCTTCACAGAATTCTCAATAGCATTTAGATTGTATTTGAAATTGTTTGATATTTAGAAGTGGCGGCTGCCATTTGAATACAAAAAAGAAGACAATAAATAAAAATTTCGTCTTCATATTTCCCTAAATTGCCATACTGTCTACCACCCGTAATTATTTCATATCATTAACACTGTTGAAAGCCACACTCTTCCAGTGGTATTTCTGTTTTGAACAAATCACAATGATAGGCTAATAAATATTCCTTCTCTTTTTTATAACGCTATCATTCGATGCTCCATTCAAGAAATCAACACTATTCACATGAACTAACACACGAAAGTTAGTATGTGTGTGTTTATTTGCCAAAAATACATTATTATTTTTTTTTATTTTTGTTGTTCTTCTTACTTTGTTGTTGGTGTATGCTATCCAGTATTTTGCTTTTTAACGTCCACAACAGCCAAAACCATAAACGGGGCAGCTAAATTCCCACATAAATCCTTCATGCGGAAAACTTGTGTTGACTGTTCGTGGATTTGGCGTTTTTATTCCAGTGGCTTTTGTGTGCTCGCAAATGCTTGAATGTATATAGTACTTATATATGTTGATGGACTTGCATGCAAACGGAACGGAGGGTTTGTCTGAGTTTTATTTTTAACGGGAAAAATAACAATCATTTTTAACAGTTAAAAATCGACGTTTATTTTTTCCGTTGAATAATAAGTCGTTACATGGGAATTGAAATTGTTTTCTTCTCACGAAAACCCAATATCTTTAATGGGCTACAATACGAATATATTGGTATGTGATCCAATAGGTGTACCATGTCTCTAACATGATGTGTTCTTTGTTCATTTTTTGTGGAGAAGTTGATCATTCAAAGTGAATCCTAAATATAAAATTACAGCCAATTCGGTTGAATATTGCGTCCAAACTCTCCAAAATACGGAATAATTGCGTAGAGACATTTTCTACTTCATGGGAATCCAAAATTTAAAATTACAGCCAATTTGGTTAAAAACATGTCCATATTCTCCAAAATACCGAAATTTAGAATTTGGCATTATGTCATAATTGTTATTAATTGGGATTGAAAAGAGTGCCCAAATACCTCAAAATGCCGAATATTATTAGAGACCATCATACCGTCCATACCGTCATATGGAGCTATTGCTGTCATCTGAATTCTGTAGATAACTTGAAGTCTGATACTGCTAACAATCCAGTCGGTCTTACATCAGAGCGATATATAGGGGAGATGGGAGTACCTTTTGAATGGGGGCACCTTTGAACAGCGATCATAAAATCTTGGTTTAAATTTTTTCCGACCCGCTACCACATTTTTGTATATGACAATCTTGTACTTTATCTGCATAAACCACTTTGGCTAGCTTTTTCAGTTGTCGACAAATTGTACATGGGTGACCATATTTTCGCAGTGTAATTGTAAATTTTTCTTTTCTTTTTTTCTTTCGTTAAACAATTTTTTTGCATTTCAAACATAACTAATGTAATTTCTTTCATATATATTTATTACAAAAAAAGTTATTATACATTTCCGTAAAATGCCACGGGTGGGGCACCTTTGAACATGCCCATTAAATTCGAGTAAAAGTTTTTAACTTTTGTCTTCGATTTCTCAAAATTTCAAATTTGATAATAAGACTACGAAATTAACTGTATTTTTCACCATATTAATTTTTGTTTATATGTCATTTTATGTTTTAATAAATTTTGATCAGAATTTTTTTAATTTTCGAAACCTAAGATAAATATCTCGAATGACAACTAAGAAAATTTAATTCAGTAATACCTCCTGAAAAATGTTTTAGATTATGCTCATCCTTCTTCTTTCGCCATACAAGTATATTGTCTTTTCATTTGAACTCAAATTAAGAAGAAAGCTTTTAACTTACTTCGAACAAACACTTGTAGGATATCGTACTTAGTGGTCAGCCATTTGTTACAATAAAAAATTAATTAAAATAATGATTTTTTCTTTTAATGCATTACATTTAATACATTAATAATCCTTTCAATGGAGCTAGAAAAATTCAATTGAAGGAGGAAAAAATGTGGAAAAAATTCAGGACGATTGGGATGTACGAAAAAGGCAATCTTGGTGTTCGATATGTTGTTCACCCCTTCCGTAGCACACCAATTATTATTCACATTAATTGGCCACTCATTTGAGTCAATGGGGGAATCTTCTCTGCACTTCTTCTAGGAGTCACATTCGCCTGGTTCGGATTGTAGGAGAGAGTATCCGCTCTTTCCTACGCTCTCTCCTAGAAGTCACATTCGCTCAGTTCGGATGCAGAGAGGACTTTCCAGTGCTACGGTCGTCGATGTGATCTCGACCTTGTTTACGCTACATTTGCTCACCGCGACTCACTTGCTTTCTAACTTTCGTTGCTAAAACTTGCAATCTCGCTTTCGATCTCGCACACACGCCTTAAGGTAAAGTTTTGTTTCTTTTCGAAACTCAATAACTTACCGAATAAAGTTTGAAAATACATACTCTAATACCAAATTTGTTTTATTTTATTTTTCTTTCTTTATTGGTTTTTCTCCCCTCATCGGTATCACGCCAACACTTGGTATTTTTATTACAAAGTTTGAATGATTGGTGTATCATATTAAATCGGCCAAAATTGTATAATGAAACTAGTCATACATTTGATTTGAATAATATCCAGTCGGTAAAAGGTATCGGAGCAGATTCTATACTAAATTATTTAGCCTTTATCGAACATCGTGTTGGTCGGACAAATCAACGCATTTGAAGTTGTTGTGAAATTCTCCAGATAAGACTTTCTTTTAAAGGTTAAGTCTTTTTTAAATGTGTGTCAAACTAATTCTCATTGACTTTCCTTGCAGAATCTTAAATAGAGTCTTATATTAAATAATATATATATATATATATATATATAATAATATTACTTGAAAGTGTAAAGCTCATTATGTATTATTTAAGGGAAGAGTACATGTCTGTCTCTGGTCGTTCCTATGTCACGCTTTCCCGCCCCTATCGACCGTGAATTAATAGTTTTGCCCGTGCCCGTCAATTGTAAAATCACTGTTTCGATAAAAGACACTAAAGTGTTGAGCAACGCTGTCGCTTAAACAATAAATCACTTAGGTCTTCAAGAGTTTTCGAAAATTTAAAGAGTTATTCTTGAGAAGTTATAGATTCAAATAAAATAAAAAATTATATTTTTGAAAACGGGAATTGGGTTCCCATTAAATTATTTTAAAAACGACCACGCTGCGTATCATTAACAAATATATATTTTGTAATACGTATACGCCACCTCCAACGAAGTACACCCAAGTATTTAACCTTTCTAAACAGAGTAAAACTAAATTTTACAGCTTCCTTCATATTTAGGAAATAATCATAATTTCACATGTATGCTTCGCATTTATTGCGTTACCCAATCCTCATGTTTGAAAATCATTCCAACAAAAATTACTATTCTCCCATCAACTAAATTGCGTTCCACTGTTATTTGCTCGAAATGGCTAAATGCGTAATACGAATGAACAACTTTGCAATGACACCAAAGAGCAATTCGAAAAAAGTTTGTAGTTTTTTGCTGTTGTTCCTGTTATTTATGCATTGTCTCTTTCCCTCTCTTCGCTGCATCCAACCAAAAACATAAGTTTCCAATTTGGAAAAAATGCATCTGAACCGAGTTTAGGGAAACATTTAAAAACTTGCTTTGCAAATTTTAAATTTCTCCATTAATTTATAATGCCAAAACAGATTTGTGTTGTGTTCCGAGGCACATAAAAATTTTTTAACCGAAATTCGAAAAAAAAAACTTAAATAAAATGTGTAGTTTAGTTGTTAGGATTGTATCCATCCAGTATAATGAATGGATGTATAGTATGTAGTTCTGCGTAATTGTGCGGAAAACACAACTTTAGTTTTGTAAATAAATAAAGCTCGAATATAGGTAAGTAAATGAATAAATGTTAGTTCAGCGACGTGCAGACGTTTGTTATCCTCATTTGTTCAAGATTTTCAGCTAGAATTAATGTTAGAAAATTCGTTCAATCGTGAAAAGAAGTATTCTTTATACAGGAACATGTTTTTACCCTATGTGAACCGGGATTGCCAAATTACAGCCATACCAAAAACACTTAAAATGGAGGGAGGATCCTTTATATGGGGCTATGCTAAAACTTTTACATATAGAGACGATTTTTAATACTTTTTTAGTAACAAAGCAGATACCAATAGATCCCATATTCAGACATAATCTAAGAAAACTAACTTGTTATCTTTATTTATTCAAGATTTAGAGCTAGGATTAATGGTAGAAAATTCGTTCAATCGTGAAAAGTAGTATTCTTTATAGAGGAACATGTTTTCACCCTATGTGAACCGGGATTGTCAAATTACAGCCATACCAAAAATACTTAAAATGGACGGCGGAACCTTTATATGGGGCTATGCTAAAACTTTTACATTTAGAGACGATTTTTAATATTTTTTTAGTAACAAATCAGAGAGCCATAGATCCCATATTCAGACATAACCTAAGAAAACTATTATTTTTGCAATGTTTAAATCAAATCGAAATTGTTGTATATTTTTTTTCCAACAAAATGTTTAACTTATTTTCCGGGATGTGCCAGAAGGAGTGAACCTATATTCCGTATCATCGAACTTGAATCAAGTTTGGAAAAAAATATCACAATGTGCAATACTTTGTGTTCATATCATAGTCAATTAGATTAAACAAATTGGTATATTTTTTAAATGAATGAATAACAGAAATGCTATATTTAATGACTAAACATTATGAAGTAATACTATGTTTTCCAGAGCAGAAGTTTGGTTAGGCCACTAAAGGTCTAAATCATATCAAATTAAAAAGGAAAAATCCGCTTTCAGGCATCCTCGTAAATAACATATATTTATGACATCCACAAAAAACAAACAACAACCACAACACTTAATTCCCCTGGTTATTCTTTATTAGCTCCCTACAAAAAAAAACAGTAAGGAAAGTAGTAAAGTCGGACTGGGCCGACTATATGATACCCTTCACCACTTTGGGTATATTCTACATATGTATCCTAAAAGATGACGGCTTTCTGTTATATATCTACATCTGAACCGATTTCAGGAAACTTACCGGAAACTAATTGACCATTGGCCTAGCTATGGATCTTTTCACGAAGATTAGCAACATTATTTTAGACTTAATTCTGTATCCTATACCAAAATTCGTGCAAATCGAAATATATATTGGGACTTTGGTGCACCAATTACATAAAATCGGACGAAAATATATATGAACCGATTTTCACGAAACTTAGCACACGTCATTATAGCCTTAATTCAGTACACTATGACAAATTTCGTGCAAATCGAATGATTTTCTGAGACTTTGATGGACCAATTACTTAAAATTGGATGCAAACACATAAGGGAGCTATATCTAAATCTGAACCGATTTTCACGAAACTCATTCTAGACTAAATTCGGTGCGCTATGCCAAAATTCGTGCAAATTAATAGATTTCCAGGGACTTTGGTGCACCAATTACCCAAAATCGGGGCAAACTATATATGTTAGCTAGATCTAAATCTGAACCGAATTTTATGAAACTTAGCCACATCATTCTACACTTAATTTAGTACGCTGTGCCAAATTTCGGGAAAATCGAAAGATATGTAGGGTCTTTGGTGCACCAACTACCATAAATCGGATGAAAATATATATGTTAGCTAGATCTAAATCTGAACAGATTGTCACTAAACTTTGCACACATCATTCTAGATTTAATTCAGTACGCTATGCCAAGATTCGTGCAAATCAAAAGATTTGCAGGGACTTTAACGGACTATTTACCTAAAATCGGGCGAAGATATATATGGGAGCTATATCTAAATCTGAACTGATATTCACGAAACTTTGCACACATCATTCTACACTTAATTTAGTACGCTGTGCCAAATTTGGTGCAAATCGAACGATGTATAGGGGCTTTAGTGAAATATTTACCTAAAATCGGGCGAAGTTATATATGGGAGCTATATCTAAATCTTAACCGATTTTCACTAAATTTTGCACACATCATTCTTGACTTAATTTAGTACGCTGTGCCAAATTTCGTGCAAATCAAAGATATATAGGGATTTGGTGCACCATTTATCTTAAATCGAACGAAAATATATATTGGAGCTATATCCAAATCTGAACCGATTTTTCCTAATTTCAATAGGGTTCGTCCTTGGGCCAAACAAATGAGCTGTGCCAAATTTCATCCAATTCGGATCATAAATGCGACCTGTACTTTGTTTACAATTTAACACCAACAGACGGACAGACGGACATGCATAAATCGACTCAGAAAGTGATTCTATGCATATTCTCAAAAGAAACAATGGGTCTATCTCGATTATTTTTGCCTATTACAAACATATGCACAAAGACATAATACCCTATACCACAGTGTGGTGAAGGGTATAATAAATCATTGATATGATTGCCACAGATTTAATAGCCACCAAGTTTTATCACAGTCACTAAAAGTTTTATGACAAACCATGTCACATAGTAAATCACTTTTAGAAGTAGTATCAACAGCAAAAATTACACGATTTTTTTACCACAACCAACATTACTTCAAATGTTCACTAAATCAGAACAAGTGAACGAATGGCTGACAAGATATTTTTCAACACCAGGAGCAGCAGCAGAAACCCATTAGCATTATAAGGACAACCAGTAGTTAATGTCAACGATGAAGAATTGCAATTTTTCGATTGGTTGTTTGTCAAGTGGACTTGGAATTATAATTTGACTTGGAACAAGTCGGGTGTGTGTGATATACTTTACACTGCATATGTAGTAGATTTAGATCGTCCACTGATTTGTCGTTGTAGTGTGTCATAAAAATAATTACTAGAAATGGATTATGTTTGTTCTAAAATGACAAAACTATAACGAGTAAAAAAAAGAAATGCTGTTTAATCTGTTATTCTTTCTTACTCGGTGGTGTATGAGTAATATGAAATACACACGCATACGTTACTTATACGTACATATGTATAATTCAATTAATTTAGATTAATTACATGTAGTGTCAATGTCGTATAATATTAAATGATATTATGTGATAAGAAAAACATTAACATATAGAGATTATGTTCAAATATGAACCGTATTTGAAAATATTCTCAAATTTGTTTTTAGTTTTGAAAAATCCGACAAAAGCCTTAAATATACCAAAATTGGAACAGAAAATGTATATGTTGGCTACGTCAAAACATGACCCTGTAATGACAGTTTTCCGCACCTATTGGTCGTTAATTGTTCATTAATTGTCATTGAAAAAATTGTTCAAAAGATCTGATGAGCCGACTCCTTACTCATCACGAGGTGTGACGGGAGAAATGACAATGAAAACGACACGGTGTTGATGGTTCAGTGGTTCGGTGTGAACTCATTTTATTTATACCTAGCAAAATTCCCGCTACTTCGTATACTGAGAGGGAGTACAACAAAAATAATATTTCATATGAAAGTCGTGAATACTTTATAATTTGTTGTACAATAGTTTTGAATTCCATCTCTATTAATATATCTAATATCTACCACCACTAAATTTAGTACAAAAAACCCTTTGACACTTTTTTCTAAATTTTCGTCAATGACCCACATTTCAAATTTTAGGTTTCCAGCTCTCTCCAAATTTACTGCATTTTCTATTCTATTCTATTTACGATACTACACATCAAGAGTCATCTAAATTCCACTTCTCAGGATTAAACCAAATCCAAATTGTTCCAAACTTAGCACCATTTAGTAATTTTTATACTCACATATAATAACTTTTAAAAAATCAAAAAATCCATTCTACACTTTAACAATAGTCTTAATTCGACCAAAGTTCAAATTGTACCAAATGTAGTACTTTTTGTACTCATAAGTACAAATTTCCAAAGTACCTCAATCCTGATTTTAAATAGTAATCGTAAGTCCAAATTTAAAAATTCCAGCTCTGTATGTTCATTAAAAATCAAATTGTACCAGATTTGGTACCATTCTGTACTTTTCGTACCCATATTCCAAACCTAGTTTTAAATAGTAATTGTAAGTCCAAATATAATCTTTTCAGATATGTAAGTTTACCTAAACCCAAATTGTACAAGATTTGGTACCATTCCGTACTTTTCGTATTTATATTCCAAACCTATATCAATCTGACCATACGTACGAATTTCCGAACCTACCTCAGTCCAACTCTATCCGTTCACCAACTTTTCGTAGACGTAAGTACGAGTTTCTAAAACTATGTCAATCCTACACTCCAACATAAATTTTAATTCCAAAATTCTGGAGTCCAGTTCTATCCGTTCACACATAATCAAGTTGTACCAAATATTGCACCATTTAATAAATCCAAGTTTCAGGATTCCAACTCTATTGGTCCACCCACAATTCAAATTGTAGCAAATTTAGTACACAGTTGTACGAATTTCCAAACTTACTACTTAACCCAAACCTTCACCCCCAGAGTGATACTAAATCCAAGTTTCAAGATTCCAACTCAATCGGTTCACCCACAATTTAAATTGTACCAAATTTAGTATATAGTAGTACAAATTTCCAAAACTTCCTACATACCCTAAGTTTACACCTACATGGTGATCCTAAATCAAAATTTCAGGATTCCAACTTTATCGGTTCACCAACAATTCAAATTGTACCAAATTTAGTACACAATAGTACCAATTTCCAAAACATCCTACAGTGTTCCTAAATCAAAATTTCAGGATTCCAACTCTATAAGTTCACCCACAATTCAAATTGTACCAAATTTAGTACACATTAGTACCAATTTGCAAATCTTCTTACATACTCCAATCCTACACCTCCACAGTGATCCTGAATCAAAATTTCAGGATTCAAACTTTATCGCTTCACCCACATTTTAAATTGTACCGAATTTGGTACACTTAGTACAAATTTCTAAAACTTCCTACATACCCCAACCCTACACCAACACAGTGATCGTAAATCAAAATTTTAACTTTATCGGTTCACCCACAATTTAAATTGTACCAAATTTAGTACACATTAGTACAAATTTCTAAAACTTCCTACATATTTCAATCTTACACCTCAACAGTGATCCTGACTCCAAATTTCATGATTCTAGCTCTATCGGTTCACCCAAATCCAAATTGTACCAATTATTGTACGATTTAGTGCTTTGTGTACACATAAGTAAAAATTTCCAAACTACGTACATATCCCAATCCTACACTCCGACTGTAATGTTAATTTCAATTTTCAGGATTCCAGCTCGTTTTGTACCTCCAAATCAAATTTGTACCAAATATAGTACCATATAGTACTTTTCTTACACATGAGTACACGCTTTCCAAACTCTCCTCATATCGACCCTACTTCTCAACGTTAATTTATATACTAAATTTCTAGTTTCTAGCTCACTCCATTGCTGCGAAATTGTACCAAATTTAGTACATTTTCGTACTTTTCGGATAGTCATAGTTCGCATTTCCAAAAACCCTTTAGTACATCTATCGTACACTCAATCAACGACGACCAACCGAAATTTCAGAGTTCTAGCTCCACCGGTTCGCCAAATACAAATGGTATCACATTTAGAACTTTTCGTACCGTTCTAGTACGAATTTCCAAAAACCCAGCCTTATCTGTCCCATTTGGACCAAGAGTGACCCTCACCCAAAATTTCAAGATTCTAGCTTCAGTCGTTTCGTCTGGGCGTTGATGAATCGTTAAATCAGGCAGTCAGTCAGTCCATCACTTTACTCTTTTATTAGTATAGATAAAATTTGTACCAAATATAGTACCATATAGTACTTTTCGTACACATGGGTACACGCTTTCAAAACCATTTCCTTAAATAGACTCTACATCTCAACCCTAATTCGCATTCCACATTTCAAATTTTTGGCTCTATCCATTCACATGCTACGAATTTGTACCAAATTAAGTACATTTTAGTACTTTTCGGATAGTTATAGTTCGAATTTCCAAAAATCCTTTGCTACACCTATCCTACACTCCATCAGCGACCACCATTCCAAATTTCAGAGTTCTAGCTCTACCGGTTCGCCAAATACAAATGGTATCACATTTAGTACTTTTTAGTACTTTCGTACGAATTCCAAAAACCCAGCCTTATCTGTCACCTTTGGACCAAAATTGACCCTCACCTAAAATTTCAAGTTTCTAGCTTCAGCCGTTTCGTCTGGGCGTTGATGAATCATTAAATCAGTAATCGTTACTATTTTATTAGTATAGATTAGTACTGTTTAGTACTTTTCATACCGTTCTAGTACGAATTTCCAGCCTTTTATGTCACATTTGGCCAAGAGTGACGCTCACCCAAAATTTCAAGATTCTAGCTTCAGCCGTTTTGTCTGGGCGTTGATGAATCGTTAAATCAGTCAGCCAGTCAGTCAGTCAATCACTTTACTCTTTTATTAGTATAGATAGATATTTTCTTATTTTATTACTTTTAATTATTTAAACCTGCATACCCTTCAATTGAATCTATAATTTATCATTTACTCATATGTATGTACTACTATCAATAGCTTATTGAATTTGTCACCTCAACTGACTGACAATTTGAATGATGATGGAGATTACCATAGATGATTTAATATTATTATTTTTTTTTTGTTCTTGTAATTTCCACAAATTGACCATTAATCCATTAATCATAGAATATTGTCACTCGCCAATAGGTTTGTTTTTATATTAATCCACTCAGTGGTCATTAATATTGATAATTGTTTACAAAACGAATTTATAAACGTCATAAGCGTGTCATAATGGAATCTATGCAAAGATTAATTGCTTTATGAGGTCACGATTATCAATTATGGGTTTTTTTACAATATCCTGTTGACATTATTTCATTATATATGAGTGAGTTAGTGGAGAAATTAGACGTTTTGTTTTTAGTATAGATTAAAAATTGCATATTAAAACCAGTGAGCGGAGCAGTATAGTCGGACGGGGCCGACCATACGATACCCCACACAACTACCACAGAACTCTCTCTTTTGTGGATTTTTATTCCGAGCCTGGGTAATATTTCGTTATAGTTGCACCATCTTTCCCGATTAGAGGTCAACAGCACCTCTTTCTTACACTGACAAATTTTCCGAATATTACTAATATTCAGTACATTTCTTCTAATTACTTGTTCACATTCCCTTCACCTTTGGTTTGTGTTGTGATGTTCGGCGAAAAAAAAACCAAAAATAAGTTTTCGGTCCACTTCATCCTAAAATTATTATCTGATCATCACCGAAAATTATAGGCGATGTCCTTGACCATAACTGGAACCTCATGGAACATTTCAAAGCGATCCGCGCTATATTTCCGCTTTCTAGTGTGGTAATGGTTTATTAAATAATATCTGAATACGTAAGTGCCTGTAAATATTTACGTGTAACTCCCACATCCGAGTACAATTGGTATCCATTTAAAGGTAAACCACTCCCCTTGGATATACTATAATCTACCCGGCTCTATGTCCCTCAGGAGAAAGTATATACGTTGTAGAATACAATTTTTGTCATATTTCACACAAAAGTCAGGGTCCATTTGACCCGCTAAACATTGACCAATCTTTATCAAAACAGGCATACTTGGTCTTTTGCTCAACCGCCTTCTTCATGTAAAAATTCGAGATGTTTGGGCCATAATTACGGCCTCTGGAGCGACCAGAAAACCATCCCCTAAATATTAACCGATCTTTACCAAACACAATAGGGGTCTTCATTGGGCCGAACCCTTACTACATGCAAAATTTCGTGAAGATTAGTCCATAACTGTGGCCTGTATCGTGTTTACAAATTATAATGGACAGACGGCCGGACATACATGTCTAGATCAACTCAGCTAGTCGAGATATGACTTAAAGGTGGGTCTAGGACCAATATTTCGCGGCGTTACAAACTCTTGAGGCTGCACAAAGCTATAATACCCTGACAACATAGTTGTGTAGGGTATACAAACAGAAGAACGATTTAATCATTAAAATCGAAATAAAAAATTCCTGTATATGAGTTAGTATTACGTGAATGTTAAACTTACCTAGATTTCTATGAATTTTCCTAACCTGAAAAATAAAAGAGAAGAAAAAAAATTAGGTTTTGTATTATGAGTCTTTTAATTACATTGTGAGACGAAATCGAGTTCATAATCTAGGGGGATGAACAATTCCTATTGGGAATGGAAGACTTTGGTAAGCATATAAACACCTCAGAAAAAATTTGATATAGGTCAAAGTTCGGAGATTTGGCGATATATATGTTTTTGCTGATGGTCCTATTATATAGGTGAAGAGATATCTTCATATCTTTACTATAATATTAAAAATCGGATACTTCATTTGCTACATGTGAAATTTTCTAGTTGTCAAAATGTTGACACTTTGTGGGGAATGAACGATGAGTCCCATTTTTTACCTTGATCTGGGCTTGTCAAAAGGCATTTGTCGTTCTTCTTTATGTTAGGAAAATTTAAAGCGGACAAAATAAAATGATTTTTATACCCTTCACCACACTGTGGTACAGGGTATTATGTCTTTGTGCATATGTATGTAACAGGCAAAAGGAAACGAGATAGACACATGGTTCATTTTGAGAATATGCATAGAATCACTTTCTGAGTCGATTTAGGCATGTACGTCTCTCCGTCTGTCCATCCGTTTGTCCGTCCGTCCGTCCACGTATTTTTGTGAACAAAGTACAGATCGCATTTATGATCCGATTTGGATGAAATTTGGCATAGTTCACTTATTTGGCCCAAGGAACCTATTGAAATTGGGAAAAATCGGTTCAGAATTAGATATAGCTCCCATTTATATATTCGTCCGATTTTATGTAAATAGTGCACCAAAGTTCCTATATATCCTTCGATTTGCACGAAATAATGAATTAGGTCTAGAATGATGTGTGTTAAGTTTCCTGAAATCGGTTCAGATTTAGATATAGCTTCTATATCTGACCAAATGAAAAATTTAGTATTGTTTGCAGAATGACATATTTATGAATCCAATTTCATTAAGCTGGTCCTTTAAAAATGCGACGTCTGTTAGAATTCATCTGTTGAATATACCCAAAGTGGTGAAGGGTATCATATAGTCGGTCCCGTCCGACTTTACTACTTTCTTTACTGGTTTTTTTCATTTCGGAATTTTTCTTTTAAAATTTGACAAGCTCGATTTTGTGTCACAGTTTTATCAATTGATGTTCGGTTTTCTGTTTTAAGGTCAAATTGACGTTTTTATCTCCATATTTTTTATTTTAAGCCCTACTACACTAAGTGCAAAAAGTCTACTTTCCAACATTGTTGACATCTTCAATGGCATAACATTCTATATTCAAATTCAAATTCAAGTGCATTCAATCCACTTGAAATGAAATTCTTTTGAATACTCGGTCGTGACGAATTCTGTGGTGTTACACCAGTACTCTCATTCTCCACAAACTGACTCTCTCATTCTCCACAAACAGATACACTCACTCATACACACACAAATTCTATTCGCCATGTATATCTCGCAAGCATAGAACTTAATTTTGTTCACCTTATCCAATTGAATGAGGAGAGATGAATGAAATCGTGTCTTATGGCCATATTATTCTTCTTTTTTCCGGAACAGTCGGATTCCAATGCAAAAACAACACAGACAAGAATATCTACTACAACATCGTCATGGCAGAGATTGCCAGAGCGAAACTAAATTTGAATACCTTCTTTGAAAATGAAATCAACAGATAATTGCATTATACAGGTTAAACCCACTTTTGAGTATTGAATTGAACTGAAGTCAGCTCAGTTCAGCTCAAGTGTTGTGCACTGAACCCAAATAAAAAAACCGTCGGACTGAACAAATGAATGAACGCATATAGAGGGGAGAAGTCAGAAATGAAAATTACAAACTGAAGTAAGGTGACACTCATCTTTCAAAAGTCATCTCAATTTACTGTATATGTCATGTTGTTGTTTTTGTTGTTTACAAGATAGATTGCAATTTTAAGACAGCATTGTTCTGCAATTTAGTGTTTGTGTGTGTGCGTTTTTTATACCCTTCACCACACTGTGGTACAGGGTATTATGTCTTTGTGCATATGTTTGTAACAGGCAAAAGGAAACGAGATAGACACATGGTTCCTTTTGAGAATATGCATAGAATCACTTTCTGAGTCGATTTATGCATGTCCGTCCGTCCGTCTGCAAACAAAGTACAGGTCGCATTTATAATCCGATTTATATTTTCGTCCGATTTAAGGTAAATGGGGCACCAAAGTCCCTCTATATCTTTCGATTTGCATGGAATTTGGCACAGAGTACCGAATTAGGTCCAGAATGATGTGTGCCAAGTTTCGAGAAAATCGGTTCAGATTTACATATAGCTCCCATATATAGTTTCGTCCGATTTAGGGTAAATAGTGCACCAAAGTCCCTATATATCGTTAGATTTGCAGGAAATTTGACACTGAGTACTGAATTAGGTCCAGATTGATGTGTGCCAAGTTTCGAGAAAGTCGGTTCAGATTTAGATATAGCTCCCATATATATTTTCGTCCGATTTAAGATAAATGGGTCACCAAAGTCCCTCTATATCTTTCGATTTGCATGAAATTTAGCACATAGTACTGAATTAGGTGCAGAATGATGTGTGCCAAGTTTCGAGAAAATCGGTTCAGATTTACATATAGCTCCCATATATAGTTTCGTCCGATTTAGGGTAAATAGTGCACCAAAGTCCCTATATATCGTTAGATTTGCAGGAAATTTGACACTGAGTACTGAATTAGGTCCAGAATGACGTGTGCCAAGTTTCGAGAAAATCGGTTCAGATTTAGATATTGCTCCCATATATAATTTCGTCCGATTTAAGGTAAATGGGGCACCAAAGTCCATCTATATCTTTCGATTTGCATGAAATTTGGCACAGAGAACTGAATTAGGTCCAGAATGATGTGTGCTAAGTTTCGTGAAAAACGGTTCAAATTTAGATATAGCTCCAATATATATTTTCATCCGATTTAATGTAAAATGTGCACTAAAGAACCAAAGATTGGCCGACCCGCACACAATTTTGTACAATGTACTGAAGTTACTATAGCCTTGTGTGTGTCAAGTTTTCTTGAAATTGGTTCAGATTTGCATATAGCTCCTGTATATACTTTCGTTCGATTTTAAGCAGAGCTCCGATTTGCTCGATTTTACTCGCGAGTGAAAAATGCTCCTGAGTGGGAGTAAGTAAAGAGTACGATTTTTTAGGGAGTAGCTCGCGAGTACTCCTTGTTGAAGAAAAAGAGTGTGAGTCAAAATGTTCGAAATGGAGTAAGAGTTCACTCTAAGAGTGAAATCGAGTGGACAAATAAATTTGGTTGTTTGGTTATTTGTGTGTGTGTGTGTGTGTAGTAGCAAAATTTTGTTGATGTTGATCTTTTGTGTGCTGTGGGTAGATAGATCATGTACAATAACCAACAAAGTGATTTTATTAATTAAATATTTTTTTTAAAAGCAATGCCTATGTGGTTCATTATTTAATTTTAGTATGAAAATATTGTCGAGGGTTTCAATTTGGAGGCTGGTTTGTCTTGCTGTCACTATTAACGACAGCGCGCTAAATGCTCTTTCTACGACAAGCTACAAACCAAACATAACAAACAAACAAACAATGCACACAAACAACAACGGTACAAAAAATAAAAATAAAGAGTACTCGACAAGAGTGTAATCTGCTCGATTTCGAGCTCGAAAACGAGCGAAGCACTTGTGCTCTTATTTGAGTTGCAGAGAAAAATAGAGTATACTCTATTTACTTTTTATACTCGCTGGAGTACTCCCGCTCGAATTCAAGCGAGTTTCACTCTTTACTCGAATTCGAGCGATCACTTCGGAGCTCTGATTTTAAGTAAATGGTGTACTAAAGACCCATAGCTAGAACGATTGGCAAAACGTACTGAAATTAGTATAAATTCATGTTGATTGTAAACCAAATAATCAACGGGTGCTTGATTGATAGTACATTTTAAACAGTGAAGCATACCAAAAAGCGTGCGTAAAGTTAGCTTAAAGTCTATTTAAAAAGTATGAAATCAATGTTCCTTCGAAAAGACGATATCTGTAAAGATACATATGTAGAATATCCCCATCGTGGTGAAGGGTATCATATAGTCGGCCCAGTCCGACTTTACTACTTTCCTTACTGGTTTTACCTTTGGAAATTGTGAGTAAAAGTATTGAATGTCTGTGTGCAAATTCAAAAACAATGCAGGGAATATTTTTTATTTATAAAAGCGCAGCGTGACAATTAGATAATTGAAACAAAACGACAAATATAACAGAGATTCATTTAATAAATGACACAGAAAGGAAGAAAGAAAGTATTTCGTTACTTTCTTTCTTCGTCTCATTGAATCTGCAAGGGTTGAGGGACTTATTTTCATCGAAGCAGAAATATATGTCAAGGAGAATCTGAAAATATTATTCTTTTTTTTTAGAACAATAAGAAGTTTTTTTAATATTATTTCAAGAACCAACCAAAGGCGAGGATTTTTACATTTATACCCTACACAACTATGTTGTCATTATACCCTACACAAGTATGTTGTCAGGGTATTATAGCTTTGTGTAGCCCCAAAAGTTTGAAACGCCGCGAAATATTGGTCCTAGACCCACCTTTAAGAATACCGATAGTCATATCTCGACTAGCTGAGCCGATCCAGACATGTGTGTCCGTCCGTCCGTCCGTCTGTCCATTACAATTTATAAACACGATACAGGCCACAGTTATGGACCAATCTTCACGAAATTTTGCATGTAGGATGGGTTCTGGCCAATGAAGACCCCTATTGTTTTTGATAAAGATCGGTTAATATTTAGGGGATGAAATGGACCAAAAACTTTATTTTTATCGGTTTTTCTGGTCGCTCCAGATGTCGCAATTATGGCCCAAACACCGCGAATTTTTGCATGGAGAAGGGGATATGGCCACAGAATAAGCATGTATGTTTTGATAAAGATCGGTCAATATTCAGCGGGCCAAATGGACCCTAACTTTTGTGTGAAAAATTACAAATTTTTTATTCTATGGCGTATATGTTTACTCCTGAAGGACATCGACCCGATATGTTGATATTATATCCAAGAGGAGTGGTTGACCTTTAAATTGATACCAATTATATTGTCGTATGTACTCGGATGTGGGAGATGCACTTAACTATTTACAGGTGCTTACGTATTGATATAGTATTCAGTAACCCATTACCACACTAGAAGGCAGAAATATAGCGCTGATCGCTTTTATATTTCCCATGAGGATCCAGGTATGGTCAACTATAATTTTCGGCCATAAACTTAAATTTTTGGTGTTTTTTTTTTTTTTTTTTTTGGAGTCGATCTATAGGCCACGATTGAAAGCCGACCATCACAACCCAACCCACCGTGAAGGGAATCTATGTTAGATTTTCGTGGAAGTTGTGTAGGGTATCGTATGGTCGGCCCCGTCCGACCTATACTGCTCCGCTCACTGGTTTTTTGTTACATGTATGTCGTTATAAACTTGCTTTTTTGGCCTTTAAATATCTAGAAAAAATATATACAGGAAATCATATACTTGCTGTTATCCTTCTCTTCTATAGACAAACATTTGACCTATTCTACTTTCTTATTTGAGATATTTTAATTTAGATATCATTATTTCTTTGACTTCGTATGTATGCCATTATATCCGTCATGAAAACAATGCCACAGTGTTAGTAAGAACAATACGTAAGCTTTTTGTTTGTCTTTAAATCTTTTCTTGTCTATTGTTACCCTTTGTGTTATGAGGTATAGGCACCTCATTCCATAACCTCATGGGATTTTCGTCATTGAGCAGAAAAATCTCTCTTAGTTTTGCCAGATTATGAACATTACCAACATTGTAAAGGATTTGGGGTGCTTTAGTAAATGCATAAAATCAAATTTTTACTATTTGAAGAAAATATTTAATTCGTGCAAATCGAACGATATATAGGGACTTTGGTGCACCAATTACATAAAATTGGACGAAAATATATATGGGAGATATATTTAAATCTGAACCGATTTTCACGAAAATTCGTCACGTAATTCCAGACTTAATTCAGTATGCTATGACAAATTTCGTGTAAATCGAATGATTTTCAGAGACTTTGGTGCACCAAATACCTAAAATCGGATGAAAATATATATAGCAGCTATATCTAAATCTCAACCTATTGTCACGAAACTTTACACACATCATTCTAGACTTAATTTAGTTCGTTGTGACAAATTTCGTTCAAATCGAAACATATATAGTTACTTTGGTACACAATTTACCTTAAATCGGACGAAGATATATATGGGAGCTATATCTAAATCTGAACCGATTTTCACGAAACTTTGCACACATTCTAGACCTTATTCATTACGCTATGCCAAATTTCGTGCAAATCGAAAGATATATAGGGACTTTAAATCGGACGAAAATATATATAGGAGCTATATCTAAATCTGAACCGATTTTACCCAATTTCAATAGGGTTCGTCCTTGGGCCAAACAAATGAGCTGTGCCAAATTTCATTTAATTCGGATCATATTTTGTTTACAAGTTAACATGGACAGACGGACGAACGGACATGCATAAATCGACTCAGAATGCGATACTATGCATATTCTCAAAAGGAACCATGGGTCTATCTCGATTATTTTTGCCTGTTACAAACATATGCACAAAGACATAATACCCTGTACCACAGTGTGGTGAAGGGTATAATAAAATACCATGCTTATGATATCAATTCGATGTGTCATTAATGAATATTTGATCATAAAAATGCCCGGCGCAAAGAGCGCTTACTTGTGACTAAAAACAGTGTTTCGAGATGATTAAGTTATTCGTTCGTGATGACGTAATTTAACGCCGCTATCCAATCGACAATGGAATTTATGTGTATTTCCACTGGAACCTCCACCACTATTTGTAACAATTTTTTTACATAAATATAACTGTCAGAGAGTTGGTCCTCCCAATCTGTTGGACAACTTCAGGTCTCCAAAATATTATAAATAATATATCCTAGCCACGAGTTCAACATATTATATACAAATACTCTATCACATACTACATTTCATATATTTACACAAATAAAACCTTTGATTATTATATTACTCCCCCCCACACACACACACATAAAAACGAATCCAATAATCACATTACTCATCACATCAAGTCCATGAAGCCCGCACAAATATCAGCATTGTAAATCTAATTGCATATGACTTGGTGGTGTTAATAATTGAAACATAATATTGTAGCACGACACTGAGGAGGATTTGCACAAATTATTAATATGCAGCCTTCGTAGGAGATTTCAAATGCCGCATTCATTCAATAAATAACTAATGATGTGGGTAGATGTTTATTTTCATTTTGTGTCTTCAATGATGAAGTTATCAATTACATTTATGTCCATCATAACCAACAACACGTTTTATAACTTTTTATCCAGGATCTACACCAACGTATTTGTTTGGTAGTCCTTGGTTTAAGATTAGGTAAATTATGTTCCCCCAACTGTTACAATATGATGTAAAAGTTTATAAACATGTTGAACTTTGTTCAAATCTATTAAGATTCGATTTCGTGGGATATAATCATATTATTTGGTCAGCATGAATTTGTAACAAAATACTTTAATTTTTTATTTATTTTTTTGGGGGAAAAATAAAAAATAAAATAAATAAACACTGAAGGATTAATAAAACGGAAAAGTTTGATTTTCGAATGTAAATAATATTCACTTTCATGTTTTCGGCGTTAATCAAAAATAAATCAATAACCCATTAATTGCATAAGAGATTAACAAAAGAAAACACTGCCTAATTACCAAATTTTTATAGTTTTTCCGTGGAAATTATAATTATTCAGTAGTGTTGGCGGTTTATTTGGGATACCATTTGTATTTTGTTTTTGCAAAATAGTCAGGCTGAATCCCAGTTTGTTGTTTTTATAAAAAACAACTATTTATTAGTGGGGAATGTGTGGCATTGTTTGCCGAGGGGTAAGGCAGGGAAGACTATAGTTTAGGATCACGCCACTGATCCTCATCAGTTCCCTTAGTTTTTTGTTGGGATATTCTCCCCAGAAGCTATTGCTTCTATACAAAAAACCTTTCATACCCAAATGTCTCTTGTAACAAAGCGAAGTACTTAGCTGACCAACGACATAAACTGCATGAGAATTTCGTTGGAGCCTCACTTCGAGGTTAACAAGGCATTTACAAACAATACCACACCTTTCCCACTGTTGTGTGTTGTCACATCGCGACAAATGCACACAACGACTTTGTTGGTGTTGCTAGTATACAGCAACAAACCAAACAGTTCAACCGTGCCTGCGTCTACAACTTCAGTAGTGTTGGCGGTTTATTTGGGATACCATTTGTATTTTGTTTTTGCAAAATAGTCAGGCTGAATCCCAGTTTGTTGTTTTTATAAAAAACAACTATTTATTAGTGGGGAATGTATGGCATTGTTTGCCTGCCTTACCCCTCGGCAAACAATGCCATACATTCCCACTAATAAATAGTTGTTTTTTATAAAAACAACAAACTGGGATTCAGCCTGACTATTTTGCAAAAACAAAATTATAATTATTATAAACTCAAACACATATAGAATAAAAATTTCCAACCCATTTGGAAAACCAGTGGGCGGAGCAGTATAGTCGGATGGGGCCGAGCATATGATACCCCACACAACTTCCACGGAAATATAACTTTCTGTGGTTCTACATTCTGAGCTTGGGCAATATTTCGCGATATTTACACCCTCTTGAACGACTAGAGGTCAACAAATATTATTAATATTTAGTACATCTTCTAATTACTTGTCCATATTCCCTTCACCGTGGGTTGTGTTGTGATTTTCGGCTTTTGACCTATAGTTTTCGGTCCACTTCATCCCAAAATAATTTTCTGATCATCACCGAAAAGTGTAACTCCCACATCCGAGAACATGCGACAATATGATTGGTATCAATTTAAAGGTCAACCACTCCTCTTGGAGTCATTTTTCACACAAAAGTCAGGGTCCATTTGACTCGCTAAATATTGACTGATCTTTATCCAAACAAGCATGCTTTTTTTTTTTGGCCAGATCCTCTTCTTCATGCAAATTTTCGGGCCATAATTGCGGCTTCTGAAGCGACCAGAAATTCAGACAAAAATACACTTTTTGGTCCATTTCATCCCCTAAATATTAACAGATCTTTATCAATAGAAGTATTTACTGAGCAGAACCCATCCTACATGTAAAATTTCGTAATTGGTCCATAACTGCGGCCTGTATCGTGTTCACAAATTATAATGGACTGACTGGCGGACGGACACTCAGCTAGTCGAGATATGAAGATCGGTATACCTAAAGGTGGGTTTAGGACCAATGATTCGCGGCTTTACAAATTCTTGGGGCTGCACAAATCTATAATACCCTGACAATATAGTTGTGTAGGGTATAAGTACTATTGTGAATAATATTGCAATGTGTCATTAAAACTCCCATTGAATTGTTATATAGAAGATATATCAAAAATGCGGAACTAAGCCGACAATTGCTTACTTACTTAGCTGGCTTGTTACAGAACGGTTGTTCCATAAGCCGAGCTTAAAAAAGATTTCCAAGCGCTTCGGTCTTGTGCGCAAGTCCACCAATTTGGAAGACCACGTTCCAAGATGTTGTTTTCTACTTGGTCTTTCCATCTAATTCGTGGCCTTCCCCTTCTACGCGAACCATCAGTAGGCTCATTTTTATATGCCTTTTGAGCTGGGGCATCTTCATTCATCCGCACAACATGGCCTAGCCACCGTAGTCGCTGCAGCTCAATACGACTGACTATGTCGATGTCCGCGTATAAATTGTAGAGCTCGTGGTTCATTCGACGCCAATATTCACCGTCGACGCAGATCGGCCCGTAGATCTTTCGGAGAATTTTTCTCTCAAACACCCCAAGCGCTGCCTCATCTGCTTGCGCAAGTACCCATGCTTCTGATCCATATAATAGCACGGGTAGTATCAGCGTCTTGTAAAGTGTGAGTTTGGTCTGGCGAGAGGTGGCCTTGTTTCTAAACTGCTTACTTAGACCATAGTAGCATCTATTGGCCATCACAATCCTTCTCCGAATTTCAAAACTGATATTATTCGTTTTATTTATGGCGGTACCAAGGTATATAAAGTCTTTAACTACCTCGAAGCTGTAGTTCTCAAGTTCCACAGTTGGTCCGAGTCTACTGGACGTCTTGCGCGTTGATACCATCAGCTTGGTCTTCTCGCCGTTTACTGCCAGACCTACCTTGGCAGACTCCTTTTCAATTTGTTCAAAGGTGGCTGTTACCGCTCGCAATGTTCGACCTATTATATCGATGTCATCGGCGTAGGCGAGTAACTGATGTTGTTTGGTGTACAGAGTGTCATTTCTGTTCACCTTTGCGTCTCGTATGACCTTTTCCAGTAGGATGTTAAAAAGATCACACGACAAACTGTCACCTTGTCTGAATCCTCGTTCGGTATTGAAGGGCTCCGATAGGTCCTTTCCTACTTTAACGGCTGATCTTGTGCCACTTAAAGTTATCCTGCATAGCCGTATTAATTTTGCAGGAATGCCGAACGCAGACATGGCTTTAAACACCTCTGAACGGATAGGGCTGTCGAATGCGGCTTTATAGTCGACAAATAGGTGGTATGTGTCGATGTGTTTTTCGTGGGTCTTTTCCAGGATTTGGCGCAGAGGGAAAATCTGGTCAATGGTGGATTTGCCAGGTCTGAAGCCGCATTGGTATGGTCCGATGATGTCATTGACCATTGGCTTCAATCGTTCACACAGCACACTGGATAGCACTTTATATGCGATGGGAAGGAGACTTATTCCTCTATAGTTGGCACATATCGTCTTGTCTCCTTTTTTGTGCACGGGACACAGGATGCTGAGGTTCCAATCATTGGGCATGCATTCATCTAGCCAAACTGTGTTAATCAGCTGGTGCATGCTCCTGACCAGCATCTGGCCACCAGTCTTGAATAGTTCGGCTGGTAACCCATCGGCTCCTGCTGCTTTGTTGTTCTCGAGCCGATTAATTGCTTTTATGACCTCATCTTGGCTAGGTGGTATACACTCTACACCATCATCTCTTATTGGTTCTGGGGTATCTTCTTCATCGCCACTATTTGATACTAGTAGCTTTTCGAAATGCTCCTTCCAGATCCTCAACACGCTGTCTGTATCTGTCACCAGGTTTCCTTCTTCATCTCTACAGGAGGATGTGCCTGCACCAAAGCCTTCGGTTTGGTGTTTTACTCGTTGGTAAAATTTCCGGACTTCATTCTGACTCCTGTACATCTCGATTTGCTCACGCTCACGTTTTTCTTGTTCTTTCTTCTTTTTTCTGAAAACACGTTTCTCCTCTCTCCTTTTCTCCCGATAATTCTCCATCACGTTACGTGTTGCTACTGTCTGCAGGGTTGCCCTATACGCTGCGTTTTTCACATCAGTAGCATTACGACACTCCTGATCGTACCATGGGTTTCTTGGTGGTGGTTTTTGGTACCCAATTGTTCCGACAATTGTTCGAAGTAAATTTAAAACCAGTTAGGAAAGTATTATAATCGGGCTGGGCCGACTACATAATACCCTTCACCACTTTGGGTATATTATTGTACTTTGGCAATCGGACAAACGTTGGGTCTTTAGTTCACAATGTACATTAAACCGGAATAAAATGTAAATCGGAACCGATTTAACCGAAACTTAGCACAAATTTCGTGCAAACGAAGGATATATAGAAATATTGGTGCACCATTTATATAAAATCGGACAAACATATATATATATATATATATATATATGAGAGCTATATCTAAATCTAAACCGATTTTTACGAAGCACACATCATTTTAGACTCAATTCAGTACCCTATGCCAATTTCGTGCAAATCGAGAGATATATACGGACTTTGTACACGATTTACATTAAATCGGACAAATATATATGAAGAAATATTTTCAATCTTTATTGTAAACTATGCGAATGTGGCTTCCAGGAGATATAACAGAAGAGAGCGAACTCTCCCCTGCAACCCAAACTAGCCGAATGAGGCTCCTGGAAGATATGCAGAGAAGATTTCCCCATTTGGGCTACAAAGAGCGCCCAATTGAAGTAGTTAATTGTAATGCTGTAGAAGGAGAAACAATGTCTCGAACATATACATTGCCGTAAGCAATGTATCGAACTCATTTCCTTCTGACAATTTTGGTTTCCTTTAAAGGAAACCAAAATTGAACATAAATATCATAGAAGTAGTAGAAATGTATGTGCAAACTTCAAAGTTGTATTTTAAATCGTGGAGGTTACAAAAAACTAGATTTATATTGCGCTAACGTTATATGGAAGTCTTACAAATATACTGAAAAAAAAAAACT
This sequence comes from Musca vetustissima, assembly GCF_032173495.1. Taxonomy (NCBI): domain Eukaryota; kingdom Metazoa; phylum Arthropoda; class Insecta; order Diptera; family Muscidae; genus Musca; species Musca vetustissima. The sequence goes on from NW_026887615.1 coordinate 79,847, forward strand.
AATTATATTCGAAAGTCAAAGTTATTTGTGCATTAAAATTTATTTTCCACGGATTCAATAATTCATAAACTTATATCCACCGACACTTTACAAGACAAAAATAGCAAAATGACTCGCTCATTAACATCAAATTGTAGATTTTCAGTACGGTAATGTTACTTTAAGTGTGATCTGATAAATACCAAGATATTACACACATTTTTACAATCCACCTTATGGTGGAGGGTATAAAAACAAACCTAGAACGCCGAAACTTATACATCAACAATATTGCTAGGCAAGACAATGTTTGCCGGGCCCGCTAGTATATATATATATACAGTGGTGGTCACAGAGTAAATGTTTCTGGCACAGAGCAGCATTTTTGATGTTCAACACAAGACTTCAAATGATTGTCAAACTGTAAAATTTTTCCTTCTTTGATACTAAAATAGATTAAGTGGAAGTTATTCGATTCAAAAAATATTATTTTGGAAAAATATTGTCATGTTCAATAGATTTTAAGGGTCAAGAGTTGACCATCAAACATGCTGCTCTGTGCCAGAAACATTTACTCGTCAACATAGGCGTTGATCTCTGTTCGTTCTATTGTGACTGATATATTTTTTGATAAAATATATTCTGTACTACTCGAACAATCGATTTGATATAATAAATACCGATATCCATCGATATTTTCTCACATACTGCAAAAATATTCCGGACTTCTTTAGTAAAGGCTATTGAAATTGAAGCGTTCCTTTTGGTTAATTCCCTTTTTTTAGTTTTTATATTTCAAATATTTATTTATTTTGAGTATTATTTATTGTTTTATACTAATTCTAGCAATTTCTGGTGCATTCGGACTTTTATTTTCTATAATAAGGGTGTTTTCTGAACTGTACACATTTTTGGCTATTTTGATAGATTTTACAGATTTTTTTCAAAAATTTTTATCTGTAAATGATTTTTTTCGGTGCTTAGTTTACATAATTTTTCTAAATTAAAGAGCTTTTTAAAAAATATTTTCAAAAAATGCAGTAAAGTAAAAAATCACACAATGTTTTAATTATATGGCCACATCAAAGTCGATGTATTTTCATAAAAACCGTTATTTATGGAAAAATTGCATGCAATAATTTTCTATTTTCACACTATATCTCTTAAGTGCAGTATATCGAAGTGTTCTGAATTAAAAAATTTTCAAAAATACTTCAAACGAATCGAGGGCTGATCAAAAAATGTTTACCACAGTAAATGTTTTAATTCTGTGACCACCACTGTATATATATATATATATATATATTCGTCCACTAAAGTCCCGAATACGGGCACAACGTACTGAATTATGTCTAGAATTACGTGTGCTAAGTTTCGTGAAAATCGGTTCAGATTTAGATATAGCTCCCATATATAGTTTCGCCCGATTTTATGTAAATGGTGCACCAAAGTCCCCATATATCTTTCGATTTTGGTATAGCATACTGAATTAAGTATAGAATGATGTGTGCAAAATTTCGTGAAAATCGGTTCAAATTTACATACACCTCCTATATAGTTTTTCTTCCGATTTTAAGTAAATGGTGCACTAAAGATCCATAGCTAGGCCGATTTATACAACATACTGAAGTTAACATAAACAAATCCTGGCAAAATTCCTTGAAATCGGTTCAGATATAGTTATAGCATAGCTTCCATATATAATTTTGACTTATTCATGTTAACTGTACACCAAATAATCAATAGGTGTCTGATTGAGATTAAATTTTAAACAGTGCATAGGTTGCAGAGTGACATGTGTAGGAATTGATGTTAATCGGTTTAGATATAGATAAATATTGCATATTTAAGTTCGTTCATCATTTCATGACGTCTTTTAGGATACATATGTAGAATATACCCAATGTAGTTAAGGGTACCATATAGTCGGCCAGTCAGCCAGTGCGATTTTACTACTTTCCTTACTGGTTTAAAGAAAATTTTTTAAAAGGTTAATACAAGACGTGATATTTTAAAGAATATTTTTTTCAAGGACTGTTAGAGGAGGTGGATGTGCAAAGAATATTTCTATAAGGACTATTAGATGATGTTGATGTTTAAAATGTTTTTTCAAGAACTATTAGACAGGATGGGTTTTTTTAACAAATATTTATTCAACGACTTTTTTCCGACACATATAAAATGTTTTTATTTAATAGCTGACTCATGTTTGTGTAATTGTTACCATTATATTCATCTCTGATGTCATTCTTCCAAATTTTTCCAATTTATTTCTATAAAATATTTATTCAGATGATTTGCCACAAATTCCTTTGTTTTATATTTTAAATTCCACAGATGTCATTATTAAAAATGATCAAAATGTAACAAATAGCAATTTTTGGTTTTTCCAGTGTCATCAAATAAATAATCTGGTGGTTTTCGATAGACAAACAGACAAATTGTAATTGTCTCCCAACCAAAAATTCGCGAACAAATTATTTTTAATAAATTCTATTATCGACAATGACACAATTCGAGCAGAAAATAACACTCTACATAGTGGCCGCATTGTAAATTACCATGGCGACTCATCCGTACACGTTCCATCTCATTTAAGGTGCCGTGTCAATGCCATTATAAATGAATTAGAAATGACCATTAAATTAATAATGAACCAGTAAGGAAAGTAGTAAAGTCCGACGGGGCCGACTATATGATACCCTTCACCACTTGGGGTATATTCAATAGATGAATCCTAACACATGTCGCATTTTTAAAGGGCCAGTAAAATGAAATTGGATCCATAATAAACATGTCATTCTGCAACCGATACTAAAATTTTCATTTGGTCAGATATAGAAGCTATACCTAAATCTGAACCGATTTTCAGGAAACTTAACACACATCATTCTATACCTAATTCATTACGCTGTGCCAAATTTCATGGAAATCGAAGGATATATAGGGACTTTGACGCAGCATTTACATTAAACCGGACGAAAATATATATGGGAGCTATATCTAAATCTGAATCGATTTTCAGGAAATTTAATACACATCATTCTATACCTAATTCATTACGCAAATCGTGCAAATCGAAAAATATATAAGGACTCTGGTGCACCATTTACATTAAATCGGACGAAAATATATATATGGGAGCTATATCTAAATCTGAACGGATATTCTGGAAAATTGGCAGACATCATTCCAGGCCCAATTCAGTGCGTTATACCAAATGTCGTGCAAATCGAAGGATATTTAGAGACTTTGGTGCACCATTTACATTAAATCGAACGAAAATATATATGGGAGCTATATCTAAATCTGAACCGATTTTCAGGAAACTTAACACACATCATTCTATACCTAGTTCATTACGCTGTGCCAAATTTCGTGCAAATCGAAAGATATATAGGGACTCTGGTGCACCATTTACATGAAATCGCACGAAACTATATATAGGAGCTATATCTAAATCTGAATCGATTTTCAGGAAACTTAACACACATCATTCTATACCTAATTCATTACGCTGTGCCAAATTTCGTGCAAATCGAAAGATATATAGGGTCTTTAGCGCAGCATTTATATTAAATCGGGCGAAAATATATATGGGAGCTATATCTAAATCTGAATTGATTTTCAGGAAACTTAACACACATCATTCTATACCTAATTCATTACGCTGTGCCAAATTTCGTGCAAATCGAAGGATATATATGGACTCTGGAGCACCATTTACATGAAATCGGACGAAACTATATATGGGGGCTATATCTAAATCTGGACGGATATTCTGGAAAATTGGCAGACATCATTTTAGGCTCAATTCTGTGCCTTATACCAAATTTCGTGCAAATCGAAGGATATTTAGAGACATTGGTGCACCATTTGCATTAAATCGAACGAAAATATACATGGGAGCTATATCTAAATTTTGACCCATTTTTGGCAAACATCACTCTAGGCTCAATACAGTATATCAATATATCGGACGAAACTATATGTGGGAGCTATATCTTAATCTGAACCGCATTTTCCCAATTTCAATAGGATTCGTCCTTGGACCAAATAAGTGACCTATGCCAAATTTCATCCAAATCGGATCATAAATACGACCTGTACTTTGTTTACAAAATACATGGACGGACGGACATGCGTAAATCGATTCAGGAAGTGATTCTATGCATATTCTCAAAAGTAACAATGTGTCTATCTCGTTTCCTTCTGCCTGTTACAAACATATGCACAAAGACATAATACCCTGTACCACAGTGTGGTGAAGGGTATACAAAGTTCAAATTTTATTATTTTTGGAAATTACGCGCACACACAGCAAAAACAGAGCAATGGGTGATAATTAGGTTTTTAGTAGAAAAGAAATACAAACAAATATGTTGAAATTTAAATAGAGTGAAAATATATTGTTTAAATTTAAAACTTGATAAACACCAATCTGAACCAATAATTGTGTCAATGAGATATTAGTGTATATATATTTATATACTTAGCATACCTGATAGAGCGACATCTTTAAATACGTATCTTCTTGAAGGATCCATAGTTCTATTTTACCAAACATCTTTTATATTCTACATTAGCATCTACTTACATACATAGGTACATACTACATATCCATGGGTATGCATATGTCCCTGCGAGACAGTGCGACTATATAATTAAACATTTAGTGCCAATGTGTTGGAGGAGAGTAAACACACACAAGGAGTGATTAATGACACTTGTTGCTATTATACCACCGTTAATGTAAACAATGGGGGATATGATTATACATATATGATGATATGCTCACATGTATGTACATGCGCATATGAATGGATAAACATATGTAACGATGAATGTGTCTTCCTCACTTCATTCTATGTAAATTGAAATGTCTTTTCTTGGATCTTTGGCCCGATTAAATTTGTGCGGATTCTGATGAGTTGTGCTATATTTAACTGAACATTATTGAGGAAGTATGTAAATATATACGCATGTATGTAAGTGTTGGTATCTCTATAAAAGCAGCACCACAACAGTTGATTAAAAGCACAACAATTATTTATGTCTTATAAGGAAGGAGCAGAAATATTATTTCAAAGGAAATAAAAAGAATATGACAAAGAAAATATGAGTAAGGAAGAAAATCAAAAGAATGAAAAATGATCAATTAATTAAAAATTGATGAAAAGTAAATTGATTGATATGTATGGAATAAATAATAATAAGAGCTTGTTTATCAACAAAGTTCCTTATGACTGAATTAAATTATAGGTACTTATCATTTAATATGCTAATAATGATGTTGAGGAAAAGTTCAAATATGCCATCATTTCCACATTTAAAGATTTAAAATAATGATGGTAATTTTTTACCCTTCACCACACTGTTGTACAGGGTATTATGTCTTTCTGCATATGTTTGTAACAGGCAAAAGGAATCGAGATAGACCCGCGGTTCTTTTTGAGAATATACCTAGAATCAGTTCTGAGTCGATTTATACATGTCCGTCAATGTATTTTTGTGAACAAAGTACAGGTCGCATTTATGATCCGATTTGGATGAAATTTGGCACAGCTCAGCTTATTTAGAACAAGAACGAAACCTATTGAAATTTGAGAAAATCGGTTCAGATTTAGATATATCTCCCATATATAGATCAGTTCGATTTTAGGTAAATGGTGCACCAAAATTCCCAATATTGGTCCGACTGAGACAAAAATTTTCACAGAGTACTGAATTAGGTCTAGATTGATATATGGCCAGTTTGGTTAAAATCGGTTAAGATTCCCAATGTTGTTATGATTGTTGTAGTTTTGTAGAAATCGGTTCAAATTTAGATATAGCTCTCATATATAGTTTCGTCCGATTTCATGTAAATAGTGCACCAAAGTCCCAAAATAAAGCCGATTGGCACACAATTTTGCGCAACGTACTGAATTTACCATAACATAACGTGTGTCAAGTTTTTTTGAAATCAGTTCAGATTTAGATATAGCTCCCATACATGATACTGATTTTAGTATAACCTAACGTGTGGAAAGTTTCGTTGAAATCGGTTCTGAGTTAGATATAGCTCCATAAATATTTTCGTTCGATTTTAAATCAACCAAATAATCAACATATGGACGATAGGCACAATTTTTAACATCATACTGAAGTTAGTATAGCCTAATGTGTGGTAAGTTTCTTTGAAATCGGTTCAGATTTAGATATAGCTCCCATATATATTTTTGTCCGATTTAATGTAAATTGTGCATCAAAGTCCCTATACATCATTCGATTTGCACGAAATTTGGCAAAGCGTACTGAATTAAGTCTAGAATAATGTGTGTTAAGTTTCCTGAAAATCGGTTCAGATTCAGATATAGCTCCCATATATATTTTCGTCCGATTAAAGATAAATGTTGTACCAAAGTCCCTATATATCTTTCGAAATTTGGCATAGCGTACTGAATTAAGTCTAGAATGATGTGTGTTAAGTTTCCTGAAAATCCGTTCAGATTTAGATATAGATCCCATATATATTTTCTTCCGATTTTATGTATATGGCGCACCGAGGAGTATGTTCAAATTTTTCGGCGTGCATGGAATTTAACCTAGAATGCTTCGGTTAAGTTTGAAATCGCTTAAGATTTAAATATAGCTCACATATATACTTTAGTCCGATTTTATGCAAATGGTGCAAATGATGGAGCCTTTTTCATGAAATATTGCATAGCGTATTGAACTGAATACGTTTCAAATTTAAATATATTTCTATATATGTTTTCATCCGATTTCATGTACCAAGTACCAAGTAACTAAAGACATTGTGCATTAAGTCTACACCAAAGGTAAAGACTTACTGCACAACGTACCAAATCGAACCCAGATTAAGGATTTTGTGTCCAGATACATTTTGATAGCGTATAGTGTTTGAGCACACCAAATGGTGGATGCCATGGTTGCACAAATACGTCCATTTATATATATATATATATATATATATTATACATATTTTACTCGGTGATTGACATTAAACTTTTCATAAATTTAAGATTGTTATGTGTGTGGGTTTTTATACCCTCCACTATAGTATGGAGGGTATATTAATTTTGTCATTCCGTTTGTAACTCACCGAAATATTCATTTCCGACCTTACAAGGTTTATATATTCTTGATCAGGGTAAAATTCTAAGACAATCTAGCCAAGTCCGTCTGTCTGTTGTAATCACGCTAATCTTTAAACTAATTGGGATAGATCTCCAAAAATTTGCATAGAGTTGTATTTTGTCTGCAGGTAGGTCAAGTTCGAAGATGGGATATATCGGTCCACGTTTAGGCATAGCTCCCATATAAGGGCACCCCCAAATTTTCTGTATTTTGGGGTTCTTGAGCCCGTTTTTCAACCGAATTCGCTGAAATTTGGTACATTGGGTTCTTATTGGGTACTAAAAGTCGCCACAAAAAAATATAAATATAGGTCCACTTTTTCTGGTAGCCCCCATATAACGATACCTCCTAATTTTCAGTATTTTGGGGGTTTTGGTCGTATTTTTCCACCGAATTGGCTGTAATTTATTACTTTAAGTTCTAAATAGGTTCCAAATCACTCCACAAAAAATTATGAATATAGGTCCATTTTTTCTGGTAGCCCCCCATATAAGGGTATCCCCAATTTTCGGTATTTTGGGGTTCTTGAGCGCGTTTTTCAACCCAATTCGCTGTAATTG